>NC_056736.1:116692704-116757704 GCF_019279795.1 Protopterus annectens | reverse complement strand
ATACAATGCTATACTGGTCCAAAAACATGACTGAATTGAGCTGCTGCTTGCCCAACTAACCACAGGTGTGAACCCCATCATATCCTTGCATAATAGTGGTACTAAAAATAGACACAGGAATGTTTAGAGGAGATGCATTAAACACATTATAAAGCTAAACCAGGAGCAACATTAAACCATACAGCCCTGAAATCAAGTTGGTATCTAATCATACTGCCTATGCTGATAAAGCAATTTCAGTGTCCATAACTGAAAAATCTGGCACGGTACAATTAACACCACTAAAGCTACTGATGTGTTACAGTAAGACAATCTAGCAGACCTGAGCGAACGGTCAGTTCATACAAGACCAGTGTTACTGCAAAATATCAATGCTAATAATACATACAAGTGGAAACAAATGGGTGCCACTGATGAAATTATATAGTATTCTCCATTCATAACGAATGCTCCTGCTATGCTGACTCAGCAGAAAGTACAGTTGTGTACCTACCATAAATGTAGATGTTCGAGTGTATTCACTGTTGCAGTCATTACTCTTCGGTTATCCTGCTGGCAGGCTACCCGCAGTCGGCCTGAATTCTAAAGTCTTGGTCCGACGTCAGTTGCTGTCGCCTCTTTCCTGACGTCAGTGCGCCAGGGGTATAAAAGATGCAGCCGACACCATTTTCTTCACTTTTTCTTGCCCCAAGATGTCAGGTGCCCCCAAAAGGGTAGGCTAAAAATTATGCCAATAAACATGCATGCATTAAGGTAATCACTTCCTTCATCTACAAGCAAATACACCACATAGGTTGTAAAATATAGAGAAGTACAGATAAGACCCAGCAAAAAGGGGGATGGAGGGAGGGTAACCTGGACTGCAACAGTGAATACACTCTAACATCTACATTTATGGTAGGTACACAACTGTACTATGTTCATCATGTTTCACTGTTGCAGTCATTACTCTTGGGTTGAATCCCAAAGCTGAGGATGGGTGGCTGGGGCTAAATAGGATTAGGAGAGGCTATGAGGCCCTGCAGAACTGCAGTGGCAAAGCCTGCTCTGGATTTAGAGTAGAGAGGTAAGTGGTAGTGCTTTGTAAAGGTGTGCAATCAACCCAAGTTGCAGCCTCTAAGATGTCTTTGGTTGGTACTCCTCTGAGGAAGGCTGCTGCATAGGTTGAATGTGGCCTAATATCCTTAGGCACTGATTTGCCATGTTGTGAATAGCAGAAACAAATGCAATGGCCTATCCATTTTGAAATAGTCTATGTTGAGATGGTCTTTCCTTGTGATCCTGCAGCATATGCCACTAAAAGTTGCTCAGTCTTTCTGAAAGCTTTAGTTCTGTCCAAGTAGAAGTGTAGCTGTCTGTGTAGCTCTGTGTATGTCCAAAGAATGCAGAAGTCTCTCACTCTAACCCTTGTTCTGTGGGTTTGGATAAAAGGTAGGGAAGTGAATGGTTTGGTTAAGGGCCACACTGGACACCACCTTAGGCATAAATGTCGGGTTTGTCCTCAGAGAAACCCTGTCTGGATGGAAAATGATAAAAGGTTCCACAGCCATGAGTGCCTGTAACTCCAAGACTCCTCTTGCAGAGGTTATTGCTAGGAGCAGAGCTGCTTTCCAGGATAAGAATTTTATGTCAGCTGTTGAGGATGGCTCAAAAGGAGGCAGTGTGAGTTTTTCCAAGACATAATTGAGGTCCCATGCAGGTATTGGTGCTCTCCTTGGAGGTCTTATGTTTTTGGCCCCTCTGAGGTACTGCCTTATTAAAGAATGAGAAAAGATAGGTGGTTCCGTATTGTAATGGGTTAAAATGGAAGAGGCATGAAAAGGATAGGCCTCTGTCCAACATCTCAGTTAAGTATTGTAAAATCTGAGGAATGTTTGCAACAAACGTGTCAATTCCTTGTGCCTGGTTCCAAGCACAGAATCTCTTCCATTTTTCTGCATAAGATTTTCTGGTACTGGGCCTCCTGGCCTCCAAAATAACATCCATCACAGCTTTGGGCACAGACATTGCCAACATCCTAGCTGACAGGTTCAGCGCAAACTCCCCCCCCCCCTCCCCACCAAAAGGGAAAATATCTATCCCAGCAGAGTGCTGCCCCTCCGACATCTCAGATGCTCAGGTAGGAGCTGCCCTCTCCAAAGCAAAAAACACAGCATCAATGGGACCAGATGGTGTCCCAGGCTGCATCCTACATGAACTCCAAGAAGAGCTAAACCCAAACATAAAACTACTGTTCAATCTCAGCCTTACTACAGGATATGTACCCAAAGAGTGGCGTGGGTCTGCAAAGCTATGGAAAGGATCATCATGGACCTCATAAATAAAGATATTGGGGACCTACAGACACTGGATCCTACCCAGTTCGGCTTTAAGGACAGATCCTGCCTCTTAAACCTGGTCGATTTTTTGAAACAGTCACCAAGGCCATTGACTAGGGGAAGGTGGTCCACACAGCCTACCTGGACCTCGCAAAAGCCTTCAATACAATACCCCACTCGGGCATTATAGATAAGCTCACCAGCTTAAATATAAACCCCTATGTCACTAGATGGGTTGCAAACTAGCTCTAGGACAGAACCCACATGGTTAGAATTGCTGGAGCCATGTCAGACTCCAAACCAGTTACAAGTGGCATCCCACAAGGCTCAGTCCTGGGACCTCTCTTGTTCGGTATATATTTCTCGGAGGTACAGGCCAACACGGAAGGACTGTGGCTGACCAAGTTCGCAGATGACTGCAAACTGGGCACCATAATCGACTCTCCAGCCGACACAAACATCTTCCAAAAGGGTCTCATAGAAACAGACCACTGGTGCCAGAGCCATGGCCTCAAGCTAAATGCCAAAAAGTGTATAGTCCTCCCCTTTGGCAAAAACAAAGTACCCACAAATTACCACATAGGTGGAAATCCATTAAGTACAGAAGAAGTAATTGGGGACAACTACGTGGCCAAAGTGGTTAGAAAAACATTTTATATAGCCCACCTAATCATGAAGGGATTCATATCTAGATCAGGGGAGGTCATCGTGCCTCTTTACTCATCCCTCATCAGGCCCATGATTGAGTACAATGCCTCTTTTGGGTTGTACCTTACCAGACACCTGCAGCAACTGGAAAGACCCCAAAAGTACCTCACCAAGAGGATCAAAGGGCTCAAACAGATGCCATATGCTGCCTGGTTAAAGAAACTCCAGCTCTACTCAGTGGCACACCACCTGCTCAGAGGCGATCTGTGCCTGACGTATGAAGCCATGTCCAACCCGGAATTAATGGGCATGCTGCACCTCGGAAAATCCAAATCCCATCAATCTACATGCTAGAGAGACTTGAACCTCAGCACTGAAATAAATAGGACATGTTGGAGGGGCAGATTCATAACCCAGAGGCTCCCTTCACTCTGGAATAAAATCCCAGTCCAGGTTAGGCAGAGTCCCTCATTGACTCTCCAAGATTAATCTTTGAGTGGATGGGAGATTGTAGGTTTACCCCAGGTATCACTTCTGTGTCACTGTTACAGAGGCACAGTATACTAACCTCGAAAAAGGGCATAGCAAAATTAATTTAAAATGGGTGGCGAAAGTCAAACACACTCTGGCTAGGCTTATAAATGCCCTAGGGCAGATAGCCTAGTATATACCTATGAACCTATGAGTGTTCTGAATGGCTACATTATCCGCCATGCTGCCAGATTTAAGGTTCTGAGTTGGCTGTGCAGGATCTGATTGTTTTGTTGGGTCAGTAAGTGAGGAATTTAAGGCAATGTCCAGGCTGGACCTTGAGACAAGTTCTTTAGGATGGGGGAACCAGTGCTGGCGTGGCCAGTATCATTTTTGGCTTCTCTTGTCTGACCTTTAGGAGTACCTTGGGGAGGAGAGGCAGTGGAGGAAAGGCATATACTTTTAGGTTTTTCCAGCTGAAGGATAAGGCATCCACTTCCCATGCTTGTTTGTAATAAGTCCTTGTGCAGAATCTCTGTAGTTGGCAGTTGTGAGGGGAGGCAAACAGATCTATGTCTGGGCATCCCCATTTCCTTGTTATCGCAGTTGAAGACTTGTGGATCCAGTTTCCACTTGTGGGGATCCATGAGGTTTTTGCTTAGTTCGTCTGCCAGAGTATTTATCTTTCCTGGCAGGAATTGTGCTTGCAGGTGAACTTGATAAGTCAATGCTGTGTCCCACAAAGTCATGGCTTGTCTGCAGAGGGGGTAGGAATGTGTGCCTCCCTGCTTGTTTATGTACCACATGACTGTAGTATTGTCCATCTTTATCAGTAGTTGTCCTGGATGAAGTAGATCCTTGAAAGCTGTCAGGGCATTTTGAACAGCTAGCATCTCTTTTTGATTGATATGAAGATGCATCTGGCTTGCGGGCCACGTGCCCTGAATACATTTTTCTGCCATGTGGGCCCCCCAGGCATAATCTGATGCATCCGTTAGTGTCTGCCTGGCTGTGGGTAAAGTGAATGGCTGTCCCTTGTTGTGGTGACAGGCCTGTGCCCACCATTGAAACTCCTGTTGCAGGCAGGGAATGAGGGTAATTAATGTTTCCAGGCTGTGGCAATGTTGAGTCCAAACACATTTTAGATACCATTGTAGTTTCCTCATATGCAGTCTGGCATATGGAATTAGCAGGATGCAAGATGCCATGAAGCCCAAAGCCTGCAGAATTTTTCTTGTAGATAACTGGGTCTTTGTTGCCAACATTTTGAAGTAAGAAGTCAGTTGCCTTTGTTTGTATGGCTTGAGATAAGCCATCTGGGCAGTTGTATTTAAGCTTGCACCCAGGAATATTATCTCTTGAGAGGGTACTAGTTTTATTTATTTTTGTTTACTGTGTACCCTAGGCAAATTAGTAATCTTTTTACAAACACCAGATGCTTTAGTGGAATGTCCTTGTTCTCTGCTTGAATAAGGCAGTCGTCTAAGGATATATTTGAATTCCTCTTTGTCTGCAAAATGCAATTACTGGTGCCAGGCATTTTGTGAAGACCCTGGGTGTAGTAGATAAGCCAAAGGGCAGTGCAGAGAATTGGTAGTGCATTGAACCAGCTATGAATCTGAGGTATCTTCTGCAAGATTGTCTGATTGGGACATGCAGGTATGCCTCTCTTAGGTCCAAAGTTACAAGCCAAGCCTTCTTGCCCAGCATGGGCAGAAGCTGCTGCAAAGTCAACATTTTGAATTTCGAAACTTCCAGAAATGTGTTTAGAATAGACAGGTCCAGTATTGGTCTCAAAACTTTGTCCTTTCTGGGTACCAAGAAAAGTCTCTAGTAAAATCCTTGTCCCTGCTCTTGCTGTGGTACTCGCTGAATGGCCCTCATGTCCATGAGGGATGAAACTTGCTTTTGTGCCTCTGCACATTGATTGTATGGCAGGTCTGGCATACCTTTTGCCCTTGGCAGGGTATGAAAGTGGAATCTGTAGCCCTGAGACACTATATTCAAGACCCATTTGTCCTGGGTGATCATGTGCCAATTTTGTGAAAAAAGTGCTAGTTCTCCCCCTAAGGGGGCTGCCAAAAGATAAGTGCTTGGTGCAGGCAGAGGAAAGTCATTGGGACTGTTTCCTGTATAGCTGTGATTTGTCTTCTCTGCTTTTGGAGGTAGAAGCACCCCATTGTTTAGGCCTGTATGAGCCTTGGGGCTGGGATCTGCCTCTGGGGTGTCTGTATCTGCTTCTTTGTGGCCTGTCTGACACTGGAAAGGACCAATTCTTTCTGGGCCAGTTCCTGCTAAATCTGGGTGGCTGCACCTGTAAGAAGTCCTTAACTGTCTGCATAGATTTTGCTTTGTCCTCCATTTTCTTCAACACCTCCTCTGCTTTAACACCAAAGTATCATACTGTAATGGAGCATCTAATAATTTTGCTTTAACATGATCAGGCAGATTCTGTTCCTTTAACCAAGCATGCCTGCTAATGACAGAACCCGTAACAGCAGCCCTGCAAGAGGCCTCCAGAGAATCAAAATCACATTGCAAAGTATGCCTTCCCACTTGTTCAGTTGCATGCAATAAATCCTGCATTTCCTTGTTTTCTACACATTCATAATTTGTTAATATTTTCTGTTTAAGCAGTGACATTAAGTACTGCTGATATTTAAGCATATGAAATTGACTATTTAAAGCCCTCTCAGCCAAGGTAGCAGAAGTGTAAAACTTTTCCCCCATCTGTCCAGTGCCCTTGAATCCCTATCAGAGGGGATAGGGTTTTTTGCAGTGGAAGCCTTGACCCCTTTGGGACTCTGAGAAATAGTTTCTGGGTCAGCAGCAGGGTTTTTATAAAGAAATTTGTGAATCTGGAACCCTGTAGTATCTGTCTGGTTTAACAGGAGCTGGAGGTAAGGAGTCTGGAGAAAGGCTGGACTCTGAAAATACATCCATCTACAATGTCTAGCACAGGGGGAATAGCAAGAGGCCTGTGCTGAGGAAGTAAAAGAAAATCTCTAAGCCTTTTCTTTGATTCTGAATAATCTTGGCTCTCCCAGTGGAAGTGCTCCCTCATGGTATGCAGGGTTTCCCCAAAAGAATAATCCTCAGGAGGAGAGGCTGAAGGGATAGATTCTTCAGCAGCAGAATCCTCATAGGAAGGAAGAGAGTATTCCTGTTCAGAAGAGTCCTAAACTATATCAGGCAGCACAAAATAGGGCTAGGAGTGCATTCAAACAGGGGCTGTGTGTAGAATTACATTTTTAATTCACTAGGAAGACTTATCTTACCAATGAAGCAAAAAATGCAGACGAAAATGCAGGCAATCCAAACTTTTCAGTAGTCCCTCAAACAAATGCAGTTGACAGGATACACGAACCATGAAAAGGAGTTCCACACACCACATGGATTTTATTAGGTTGAGTGGGCTGGGTAAGGCAGGTCTGACATCACAATGTGGGAGGAACACTGGCTCTTCTATACAGCATGCAAATCAGGCGGGGATTACATCACTTTGGGGGAGGAAACATCCTGATAGCTAGAGCAAGAGCAGATGGCAGATGTGACATCATAATTTCAGAGCCAGCTACAGGTTTTTCAAGTTGGTTTGCAAAGTGAAACAAAAACAGTATAGAAAGCTAGGAAGCAGAATAGGGAAAACAGTTGAGTGGGTTATTTTTTTAAAGCTGCAAGGGTGATTTTTTTTTTAAGCTTTATCAAAGAACAGGGACTGGAAGAGTCAGCAGGTTGGGGAATCTGCTTTAATATCCTGTTTTCCTTTAAATCAAAAATATATAAAAAAAGATAACTAATACTAATAGTAAAACAAATGCAAACTGATTTAGTAGATAGCCCATTTTCTAAGTGAATAATGCCATTGGAGGACTTTACTGGGGAAATAACAGACCTTCCAGGGGTGAAGACAACACCCCTGGGCGATCCATTATTTCCCTAATACAGTCTAGCCTATCAGGCATTTTTACTTGCTGAATATCCTGTCTTCTTCTATTTTTGGATAAGCATCTGAAAAGAATGTGGAGTTACTGACGTGTCTATATGAGATCAAATTAAAATATGAATGATCGTTAGAAACTGACAAGCTATAACATTTGTAAAACATTTAATTTAAAACAAAAGTGCAGTGGAAAGTTTTCCTCAGAATAACAAATATAGAATCTATCAAATGCATACATTTATATTGCAGTTGTAACTTCAGGCCTGAAAATGATTATATGTTTTTGTACAAAAGCAAGATTTTCATTCTTTTTAATTGTTGTATCAAACAGCTTTGTTTATTGTTTTCCCCCACTCATGGACATAAAGACATCTATCTGATTGGCCCAGCCATTTTTAGAAATGAAAAAATCCAATATGATACCTGTTCAGTAGCCACATGTGTCTCTTGCTTGTGGCCCACTGTGATCATATGATCATTTTTGAGGTGTTGTGCACATCTCATGATATGCATATAGAAATACTATTGTACTTTACATCCATTACACATTGTTTCCTATTGGTTAAATGGTGGTGTTCTGGTGCTACAATGAGTTGTCCCAAGAAAATCTTGCCTTATGTAGGCTTATTGTTGTAACATTGTTAAGGAAGTATGCTGTTTGTTTTCTATACTCATTTACATATATGCAGCACATTGTCTATATATGTGTTTTTTGATATATTAACTATGCAAATGCTTAGTTTGAAGCCAATGCACTTTATGAAATTGAAAGTGGTTTCAGTCACATCTATATACTCTGTACCTTATTAATAAACCACATTTCATTGATCACTTTTTTTGGTATGATTTTCACTTGGATTTGGTTTGGTCGAACAGTCATTTGGAGAATGGTGAGACATTTACTTGAAATTTGATATAGCTATCTGTGTATGTAGTAAACAAATGGACTCACCTTGATATTCCCTGCAATAGGCTGCTTTACTGATATTTCAAATATTTCTTATATAGGAATGATAGAAAAGAAGGCAGGTCAATGCCACTGAGCAGGACAAGTAGGTGCTTCTAAGTCTTCTCTGTAGTGACTGTCCTCTGATATTGGGATGTAGTGTGAGTAAGAAGCCATGTGACCATAGTTGGGCAGAGGTGGTCACTGATGGCAATACAGTTGAGGGTCATGGGAGGTTGAGCTGTGAATGCAGGTGGGATGTTAATGACATGAAAGATGTTAAAGAGGAAAGCTCAGGTTACAAACTTTCATGAAGAGAGTGCACAGATTTAGACCTTTGTGAGACTTATAAACTATGAACAGCCAATAGTCAGCCTTGTCTCTTACGTGACTATCTTTGATGATCCTGATAGTACCTTGCAAAGTTGGTTGCTTTGGTTTACAGTTTTTGTTATTCTCTAATGTGTTTACTGTAGAACACTAACAAGGTGCAGTCTCTTTCCCAAGTGAATGTGATACTGTGCCTATGATTTTACCTATTGCCTGACAAAATGCTCAGGTCTGATCTGGACAGCGCAGACGCATCAAGTGTTAGCTAAGTCAGGCATGGTTGTAATACACCTTAAAACTGATACAAGTAGAGCTATCACTGTGTGATAAATGTGAATTTTTTTTTTAGTAGATTGCGCAACACAAAACAATTGTGATGTGTCACAGCAGGCACAGATTGAAAGTGAGCCATCACATAGCACCTATGGGTTTGATACATGTGTTGCCTTTTTGTAATTGTACTGTGATTGGCATCTTGGCTGAGATTGCTGTAACAATTGAGGCTATGCAGCCTCCCCATGTACCAAGCCTATCACTGGCCAGCAGTGGTGTAGGCGACATTGCTAAGGGTCAACACCAGGCATCCAGTGCAGCTGTGCAAAAGTATGATGTGAGCTCAGTCTCAAAAGAAGCTGCCAGTGTGTGTTTGGACAAGATCCCTATTCACACACAAGAAAGGATGGGGAGACATATGAGAGTCAGCCCACACATTTATTTCCTCAGACTCATATACAGTAGAGAGTCAATTATCCGAACTAATTGGGACCTAGGGTAGTTCAGATAATCAAACTGTTTGGATAATCAAACATATAATTGAACCGGATAAAAAAATTCTAAAATCTTGTTTTTTCTGCACGCAGGGAATACGCTTTTCAACTATTCAGTGATTCCAGTGGACAATAAAAAATATTTTTCACACTTGAGCAGGCTACAAGCTCAAAAAACACATACAGGTAAATACGTATAACATTTACATATTCAGACTTTATGATTTTTCCTATCCGAAAACTTTGGAAGGCTGCATTCAGACAACTGACATTTCTGATAATCAATATTCAGATAATTGACTCCTGTATAATGAGATGGTATTGTGTGTGAGGATACCATTTTTGTCCATTTGACACCAGCTGCAGGACAAGTAGCTGTGCCCCATAGTATACCAATTGCCTGATGTTACTGCTGCAGCTGGCACTATGGGTGTTGCAACTTATGATATTATATCACTGCATCATCAGATTTTGAGTGAAAATTTTGGGTTACAGGTATGGAAAACTATGTAATTGCAGGGCAGTTATTGCACTGTGGGTTGACTATTACATGAATTCCATATGCGGCTTTAGGGACATGATATCAACACGGAGAGTGCACTCATTTTGGTTAATAGAGTTCATGGTCCACATCTGTTTAGTTGCATTACTACAACAGACAGCCTTGGTCAACATCTGTTTAGTTTCATTACTACAACAGACTGTTACATAACATGTCATGAAATCATATCTAACCCTCCACCTGCAGAGCTGCTACATCTTCCTCTGGAATAGGAAGGAGTTTTCCATAATTTCCTCCTGAACTGCAAAACAATAAAATGAAACACAGCAGTCATCAACTAAATGGCTGCTAAAATCACAAATAGCTTTAATGGAAATAACTGGGCAGGGATAAGTCATGCATATTTACAGTGCATCTCAGGGTCCCTTGCTTTGACCTCTTCTTCCCATTAATGTAGAAGGTCAGGATGATGCCTCCACAGGTCTTTGAAATAGTGCTGGCACTGTTCATCAGATAGAGGTCAGGAAAATCTAGTGTTTTTTATGCAGCAGGAAAAGAAAGATTTTGCTTTATTTAGGGCACCACCTGGGAGCCCTGCTAACAGCAGTGTCCCTGAAAGTTATATCGATTCACCAGACAACAGTACAGTGAATGATGATAGCCCACTTGCAGCCACACACATTGATGCTGTTGGCATGTGATGCACAACATCAGGCAGCTAGTTAGTATAACTATTTGTGGCAGCATATTAAGCCACAGTGAAGCTCAGACTAGAAACAAATGGCCACCAAATGGCTGCATAGTGTGAAAACACATGGCTTGACATGACAGTGTGAGGCTGTGAACAATGGTATGGAAAGAGTGTGCAAGCATATTGGTGCCTCCATTTTAAAAATCTTTGTTCTATAACATCTCTATAGACTACACAAGTGCAATATATTCCCCTACATCCCTGCTTGGGTCATTGTCCTGCCCATGTATGGTCAGTATAATTCACAGGTGTCTGCAAATTTATGAAGTGAATCAAGTATTCTAGTATGGTGTCAGTTAATTGTGCAGTGAGATAAAGGTACAATTCAGGAACATTTATTTGAATGCGGTTCATTAACATGACTGCATTATAAGTTTCAACATTTTGTGATAAAAGCAGCTGCACCTTCTATGGGCCTCATATTTCTATAGAACATTACCACAGAGAAAAATATGAAACAGGAATTTACTTTATCTACTCTGCTTACTATAAGAAAATATGTCTTATGCAAAAATAGGTGACTGGTGTATGGTATTTTATTTATGTTTTACTGCTGTGCTTGTGTGGTGTTTCATGATACCCATGACAGTGTTCTACTGTATATGTATATATCTGGTTAGGTTGCTAGTAGTAAGTGACAACAATGCTGTCACTGTGGAATGGGCTGCATTTGTGGGGAGTCTACTGCCATGTCAGGGTACATGAAGGGTTACTGTTGTTGCAGGGTAAATTCCACACAGGGTTCTTTCTTGTTACAGTACAAGTATGCTGTAGGCTTACCTATAAACTAAGGAATGAGAGATCATCCCACTTACTATTAATATGACACAGTTAGCTGGTTTTGTGCTTGGTGACAATTGCAACACAAGCTGTGACAGTACTACTCTTGGGTGATGTGTGTGTGGGGGGTGGGGGGGCTACACATGTCATGCACATATTATTATGTGGGAGTAGTATACCCAGTGCCTGTCATCATGTTGACGTTATTTTGGAAGCTGCTGTGAGTCTAGTACTGTTGGTTGTGTTTAGTGGAGGGTTGTGTAAATTAGCACAGTGTAAACACGTCCATACATGGAGCATTTAAAACAAGTCATCCTGATATATATATATATATATATATATATATATATATATATATATATATGGGATGTAAGGGCTTGCCCCATGTTGCGGAGTACAGCATTGAATAGATGCTTACCCCCCCCCCACAAAAAAATATTTTTATGACTTACAAAGTTGGCGGTATCACAGTTTTCAGGGATACCAAGTTTGTTTTAGAAATTTTAGTTTCACTTAATCATGTATCGCATAAAAGAAATTTAATTATTCACAGTAAATCCCATAAACTGCTTTTTTTAAATTATTATTACTTATGTGACAATAACTGAATATTTCAACTGAATGTAAACAGCAAGGTCTGCATACATCTTAGATTGTTAATATTAGATGTAAATATCTGAAAATGTTATTTTATATGAATAGGTGATATTATCTTTTGCATTTTCTGTAACACATTTAATATATAATGTATACACTGCTACGATTTTACCCTTTTCTATATAATTCCTATAATTCTATATAATTCAGATTAGCATAATTCTTCTACAATACACACAATATACCCTATTCCCCACAGTAACAATACTGTGAAAACTAACCACGTCCCCTGTCTCACTAATTTATAATTATGTCTTCTTAGCTAACTCTCTTACTAAAATATTACTTTATATCCCTTTCTTTTCTAAATCAAATCTAGTTTTCACTTAAGAAGCACAAACAATTTTCTTTCTTTCCACTCCGTCAATAATCTCAGTGGCAAACTAAGTTATATCTCTGCCTTTTACATATCCCTTTCCTTCGCACCTCTACCCTTACCTGCTTTCTATGCTTTATTTCAAATCAATGCTAATATTATCCTTCTTATATCACAAATTTCTGATATTCAAAGTCCTATAAACATTAACTAATTCCAACTGTATGCAGCATAGTACATGAGCACAAAAGCTTTTGCCAGTTAAGCATTCTATTTACTAAATCAAAAATGACAAGTCAGTAATTGTATTGTATTGCGTATATTTAAGTCGTGTGTGTATGCATGTGTGTGTGTGTGTATATATATATATATATATATATATATATATATATATATATATATATATATATATATATGTATCCCTGTCTTTGTCATATTATATCCTATGTTTAAGTTTATCTTATGTATATGTAAACTGCTCTAAGTCCTTCTTAAATTGTCATTGCATGTGGAGCTTTTCTCTCTGAGCTTCTGCTGAAAATGGATTTCATCCAGTCGGACTATACCGATAAACAAATGCAAAATAGATAAAAAAAATAAATACATTTTTCCCTATGTATTTTCTTGCATTGCAAACTCTTGTGGGTGAAAGGGGCCTTGTGCACCAGTCCACTCGCCTAGTTAACAAATCAACAAAACAAAACATAAACAAACAAATACACAACAGGTTTACAGACAGAATCAATAAATCAAACAAATAAAATACTAAAGATAGATATAAAGAATCCTAAGAAAGACAGAGAAACACATGAATTGCAGTGATTATAAAAACATCTACCCTGTGTTATAATGGGATAAATTTACTAGAGTTTCTTGTTATGTTCATTCTGGTTAATTTACACAAATGACCAAAGCAGACAGTTCCATCTCTATTTCTGACAAAAAAGTTCAAATTATACTTGAATATTGTTCCACAAACTCCTGAGTTTTGTTGAAAAAATGAATGGTGACATTTATCCTCTTAACACATTTTAATAGAAGCTCAGGATTGTCTCATTTCACTTATTTTAGGTGACAGAGCCATGTAAGGAGATATAGATGCACCATCTGAAAATATTCTTCAACTTTGAAGGGGTCAATGATAGAAGTCTTTCCCAGTCCTTAGATTTTCATCCATCCTTTGTTGAGTGGGTTTGTACCACAAGGCCAGTAGCCCCTTTTCAAGAAAGACCCAAGGTAATATTTACACTGCTAGGGTAAATTTGATCAGGACATCAGGGAACTTCCCCTACTATTTGGAACTGCTAAATGTTGCTGGAGGGCTCCCACAGCAGCAAGGATGGGGCCTAAAGGAAGCAACAACAAGGAGGAGGAGAAAAAAGCTATGGAGTGTTTGGCTGTGGAAAGTGAGAATTTGAAGAAAATGTGTTTGTTATGGAGCTTCAGAATGTAAACAAGGATTCCTGTGTGGTAATTGTTACAAATGACCAGAGTTTTGATGTCTCCATGGAGAAAGAAGTAAGCAAGTATGTTGAAGTGGTGGAGATAGGAAAGCTGTTGTCAGGAGGTCTTATAGATGATGTATTATTAAAAATAATTGGGCAGGATGATCCAGATGACAGTTTTGTTGTTTCATTGGATGAAATGGAAGATGATGTGCTGAAGATAGAAATGTGGAAAACAAACCAGGTGATGCAGCAGCAGAGAATGCAGCAGTTAAAACTTATGCAGCAGTGACATAAAGTAAAAGAGTAAAGCAGCAACAAACTGTTGAGGTGTCTGATTTTGTGGCAGCAGATAATGCAATAACTAAAGCATATGCAGCAGTGACAGCAGGCAAAAAGGAGAGCAGAAACAAACTGTAAGTAAAATGTTTTTAAAAAGAAGTGAATACCAGCTTTGAGAATAAGAACAAAAAATTACACTGTTAACAGAAAGATATTATGTATGAGACAATTTGATAACTGTTCTTGGTTTTAAAACTCAAGAAATATGGTCTTTCACACATATTAGGACAGAGACATTTTGTGACTTAACATTTGAAAGTGATATACTGATGATGAAATTTCTGGAAGTTCCTTTGCAGTTCAGAACTGATGAACTAGAGGAAGACGATGTTAGAAAATGCATGCAGGATCTGTATGAAACTAATGATAATATTGTTAAAGTTAGAGATGAGAGAAACTTATGGAATGGAGGGTGGGAATGGAAGCTGTTTTGAAATGTGAAAAAAAATCATAGTGAAACAGTTGCCAAGTGTTATTTTCATGGTTGGTTATAGACAAATATTAAGATTTGCTGGCCAGACTAAATTATGTTTCGATTGTGGGGATTTTCCACATTTAATTAAAGACTGTGGCAAAGTACAATGTAATCAGTGTGGGCAGAAAGGGTATGGAGCAATAAGATATGTGCCTGAATGCAGATTATGTAAAAAATGGACAAGTTTGGATAGATTATCAAGAGCAAACAATAAATAATGGAAAAGAAGGGCTAAGGGAAAACATGCATACATGAGGAACAACAAGAGGCTTGGGGGAGATGGTGAACTAGGTGAAGAAGATGAAACTGTAAAAGAAGAAAACATATGGACAGGAAAAATGAGGAGAGATAGTACATACAGGAAGAGAGGTGAGGAGAAGGCATTGGTACTAATATTTTGTATGAATTACTAGCAAGAGAAAATCAGATTCTGAGGATAAATGATTACTTGGACATAAACACAGGAAAAATATTCAATTGGGAAAGAGTAAAAATAAGAAAATGAAAACTTAAAAATATTCCCATAAACTTAAAAATAAGGAAAAGCAAAAATTTTAGAGTACTTCCAGTAAATGTGAATAGTATTATTATCACTTTGAGAAGGACATGGACATTTGAATGGTGTGCTAAACGTCATGTAGATGTTATCTTGTTAGAGTTTGTACGATTCCAGTCAAGTGAAGAAAGACTGCAAACAGAAAAAAAATGTGAAGTAGTAATATAATATGGAACTTTAGAAGATGAAGTTAACACTGTTCTGGAGTGGCTGTGTTGTGTAAAAACAGTGAAAATACCAGATGTAACATTGGCAAGGATGAGAAGGTTAACTGTTGTGTAAGGTGGATAGAACATATTTATAGAATTTTAACATTGTGTACATATATAACTAACAAGAAAAGAGAGAATCTGTTTCTTCAAATATTAAACTGTGGTGCTTAACAAGAAAATTATAATTGCAGGGGACTTAAATTATGATTTAAGGGAAAAATATAAAAAGAAAGGGAGAAATGTAAAAAAAAACAGGAATCGATAATGTGGTAAATTAGCTGTACAGAAGAAAAGTCAGTGGATCTAAAATTGATTATTTTATATTATCAAAAGGCTTTGGGGTAGCAATGGTGATACAGTTGTAACAGGTTTTTCAGTCCATTTAGCAATATAGATGGAGGTGGCAGAAGAAAGGAAGTATATTAAAAGTGGAAAGGAAATACAAATAATAAAAGGAAAATTATGTGATGAAACTGGACAGTGAGAAGCATTGCAGTTATAGAAGGATCAAATAATCATGAAGGACTTCTATAAGAACTTGACTGAATGGTGGATTGAATTTAAAAAGAAGTACAAAAAGTTTTTTTTTTTTTTTTTGTTGGTAGGATGAGTTAAGAAAGGAAGATAAAGTGAAGTATGGAAAAATGTACAGAAATATAATAAAGGATTTAGAGAATAATACAAGAGAGTATTATGATATGTCAAAAGAAATGTATAAAAGAAATCAAGAAAAAAATAAGGCATTATATGGTTTAGACAAAGATATTATTTACAATGGGAAAGGGAGGAAGTATCTGCTTATTTGGATGAAGTAGTAAAGGAGGATATTAGTATAATTAGGGAAATGTAAAAGAAAAGGTAAAAAGAACAGAAGAGCAAAGCTAGTATTGTAATCCAGCACATGGAAAATATAGATAAAAGTAAAAAGAAGGAAAATAAGACAGAATGCAAAGCAAAACAAAAAAAAAACATATTTCTAGGGAAAAACGGGAAAAATGATATAGTTATAATGCACTGGAAGAGTATGATAAAAAATAAAAGAAATATGTCTTCTGTGGAGGATGTATACTTTAGCATTCAGGAGAAAAATATCTGGTGAATTCTATATTAATGGGGAAAATAGTATATATGTCAAATGCTTATATGATCCCAGAAAAATATGAAAAGTAAATTGTGCAACTTGTGTTTTATTTCATATGAAATTCAAGATTAAGTCATTAAAAAGAGGTGTGTTGTATATGTGTGAAGGTGAAGGGGGATTGGAGTTACTAAATCCAGTTGTTTATGCTGTTTCTTTAAACTAGTATTGATATTACAGTGGGTAAAGGAAGAGAATGAGAAATTAATAGTGAAAAGTTTAAATATAAGTACAAAAACGTCTGGGACATCCTGAGATTCTAAGAAAAAGTGAACTTTTTTTATTTCTTCATTTACATATTCTTTATCAAGAAAAAATGCTTACATGGAAAATACAAAATTGATGATAAAGAGTAAGATAGAAGGATGTGGTATTCTAGGCTACCTATTGAAATGTTGGTACTCAAAATGCCGAGTGCTGACAAACCAAAAAAAAAAAGACTGAAAACCATGAGAACAGCAAATCTCCAATATCACTCTTCGCCTTTAAACTTCTTTTTGCAAGCCCATCTTCACCTCCCATGTTGTAGGGGCAAGCCCCTGATAAATTCCTCAACTGATGTATATATATATATATATATATATATATATATATATATATATATATATATATATATTTACCAACTACTGCTAGATAATCCATTTTTCAGCCATTCAGTCTCTGTGTTTTAGAACTTGCTCTAGTGGGTCCTAATTTTTTAAATGGTTGCCAGTATAGCAATATTGTTATGCAAATCCATGGGAAAATTTACCAAAAGAACTGATTAAAGACATTAAAGTAAGTAAAAAGTGGTGTATAAAACAATTAGAGTGGCAGGATTTCCTTTGGAGACTGGCAGTGAATAAGTTACCAGTAAAGGGGAATATGCCATTTAAAAAGAAAGTTGAAAAAGTGTGTTTATTCTGTGGGGAGGAAGAGACAACTTAGCATGTTTTTTTTTTTAATGTAAAAGAGGGGTGAAACTCTGGAAAAAATAATAGGAAACTTTTTTTGAGAATATTAGTGACGTAAACAATATAGATATGAATATGATTATGGATGGATATTATAAGAGCAAGAAGAAAATAATATGTGAGAAGGGTAGATACAATTTTATTTTGTGTAATATGGGTTATTTGAACTGAAACACTAAATGAAATTTTGTTTACTGGAAAATGGATTTTGGTAGATAAATTGCAAAAATTAGATTATAGTAACCCAGACACTGGGGATGCACAAGCCAGTGCATTTCTTTGTACCGGTCCTAAGCCCGGATAAATGGGGAGGGTTGCTTCATGAAGGGCATCCAGTGTAAAACTTGGCCAAATTATTCATGCGGACACTAGAAAAGATTTACATACCGGATCGGTCGAAGCCCGGGTTAACAATGACCGCCACCAGTACTGTTAGCCAACAGGGTGCTGGCGGCAATTGGGCTACTGTTGGCCAGAGGAGAGGAGGTGGAAGGCATGGCTGAAGGCAGGAAGAGAGAAGAAAGGCTAGGACTGTGGTAGTGAGGGTCGGAACTTTGAATGTTGGCAGTATGACTGGTATAGGGAGATAGCTAGTTGATATGATGGACAGAAGGAAGGTTGGTATATTGTGTGTGCAAGAGACCAAATGGAAGGGGAGTAAGGCTAGGTGTATCGGAGGTGGGTTCAAATTGTTTTATCATGGTGTGGATGGGAGGAGAAATGGCATAGGAGTTATCCTGAAGGAACAATATGCTAAGAGTGTTTTGGAGGTGAAAAGATCGTCGGATAGAGTGATGTTTATGAAGCTGGAAATTGATGGTGTAATGATGAATGTTGTTAGTGCATATGCTCCACAAGTTGGGTGTGCAATGGACAAGAAAGAAAAATTTTGGAATGAGTTGGATGAAGTCATGATGACTGTACCCAAGGGTGATTGAGTGGTGATTGGAGCAGATTTCAATGGGCATGTTGGTGAAGGGAACAGAGGGGATGAGGAAGTGATGGGTAGGTATGGTGTTAAACAAAGGAATGCAGAAGGTCAGATGGTAGTGGATTTTGTGAAAAGGATGGAAATGGCTGTGGTGAATACGTATTTTTAAAAAAAGGAGGAGCATAGGGTGACATACAAGAGTGGAGGAAGATACACACAGGTGGATTATTTCTTATGTAGGAGGGCCAGTCTGAAGGAGATTGGAGACTGTAAAGTGGTGACCAGGGAAAGTGTAGTTAGACAGCATAGGATGGTGGTTGGTAAGATGATGTTGGTGATCAAGAAGAGGAGGAGGAGTGTGAGGGCAGCACCAATGATCAAATGGTGGAAATTGAAAAAGGGTAATTGTGAGGTGGAGTTCAGGGAAGAGTTAAGACAGGCACTGGGTGGCAGTGAAGAGTTACCAAATAGCTGGGTAACTACAGCAGAGCTAGTAAGGGAGACGGCTAGAAAGGTACTTGGTATGACATCTGGACAGAGGAAGGACGACAAGGAGACATGGTGGTGGAATGAGGAAGTACAGGAGAGTATACAGAGAAAGAGGTTGGCAAAGAAGAAGTGGGATTGTCAGAGAGATGAAGAAAGTACACAGGAGTATAAGGAAATGAGGTGCATGGCAAAGAGAGAGGTGGCGAAGGCTAAGGATAAGGCATATGAAGAATTGTATGAAAGGTTGGACACTAAGGAGGGAGAACAGGACCTGTACCGACTGGCTAGACAGAGGGACCAAGCTAGGAAAGATGTGCAGCAGTTAAAGGTGATAAAGGACAATGAGGAAAACATACTTACAAGCAGGGAGAGTGTGTTGAGCAGATGGAAAGAGTACTTTGCGGGGTAAATGAAGGAAGAGAATGAGAGGGAGAGAAGGTTGGATGATGTGGGGATAGTGAATCATGAAGTGCAATGGATTAGCAAGGAGGAAGTAAGGATAGCTATGAAGAGGATGAAGAATGGAAAGGCTGTTGGTCCAGATGACATACCTGTGGAAGCATGGAGGTATTTAGGTGAAATGGCAGTGGAGTTTTTAACCAGATTGTTTAATGAAATCTTGGAAAGTGAGAGGATGCCTGAGGAAAGGAGAAAAAGTGTTTTGGTACTGATTTTTAAGAATAAAGGTGATGTGCAGAGCTGTAGTAACTACAGAGGGATTCAAATGATCAGTCACAGCATGAAGTTATGGGAAAGAGTGGTGGAAGCTAGGTTAAGAAGAGGGGTGAAGATTAGTCATCAGCAGTATGGTTTCATGCCAGAAAAGAACACTACAGATGCGATGTTTGCGCTGAGAGTGTTGATGGAGAAGTACAGAGAAGGTCAGAAGGAGTTGCATTGTGTTTTTGTAGACTTAGAGAAAGCATATGACAGGGTGCCTAGAGAGGAGTTGTGGTATTGTATGAGGAAGTCGGGAGTGTCAGAGAAATATGTAAGAGTGGTACAGGATATGTATGAGGGTAGTGTGACATCGGTAAAGTCTGTGGTGGGAGTGATGGATGTGTTTAAGGTGGAGGTTGGATTACATCAAGGATCAGCTCTGAGACCTTTCTTATTTGCAATGGTGATGGTCAGGTTGACAGACGAGATCAGACAGGAGTCCCCGTGAATTATGATGTTTGCAGATGACACTGTGATCTGTAGTGAGAGTAGGGAACAGGTGGAGGAGACCCTGGAGAGATGGAGATATGCTCTAGAGAGAAGAGGAATGGAGGTCAGCAGGACTAAGACAGAATATATGTGTGTGAATGAGAGGGAGGATAGAGGAATGGTGAGGATGCAAGGGGTAGAGGTGGCGAAGGTGGATGAGTTTAAATACTTGGGATCAATAGTTCAGAGTAATGGTGAGTGTGGAAGAGAGGTGAAGAAGAGAGTACAGGCAGGATGGTGTGGGTGGAGAAGAGTGTCAGGAGTGATTTGTGACAGACGAGTACCAGTAAGAGTGAAAGGGAAGGTCCACAAGAGGGTAGTGAGACCAGCTATGTTATATGGGTTGGAGACAGTGGCATTGACAAAAAGGCAGGAGTTAGAGCTGGATGTGGCAGAGGTAAAGATGCTAAGATTTGCACTGGGTGTGACGAGGGTGGACAGGATTATGAATAAGTATATTAGAGGGTCAGCCCAGGTTGGAAGGTTTGGAGACAAAGCCAGAGAGGCAAGATTACATTGGTTTGGACATGTGCTGAGGAGGGATGCTGAGTATATTGGGAAAAGGATGATAAGGATGAAGCTACAAGGTAACCGGAAAAGGTTCGTAGGTTAGTACTAGGTTAACTGCCCTTGCAAGTCATTTTAAGCCTAGCTAATTATCCCTTGTGAGACTCAAACCCTGCACCTTGTGTTTGTAAGACAAACACCTTAACCATTAGGAAGGCCTAAGTTAAGGTTTATGGATGTGGTGAGAGAAGACATGCAGGTGGTTGGTGTGACAGAGCAAGATGCAGAGGACAGGAAGAAATGGAAACAGATGATCCACTGTGATGAACCTAATGGGAACAGCCGAAAGATGATGATGATGATGAGTAGTTGAAGAAGGTGTGGGGGTCAATTATGGATGAATAACAATGAGAATGTTATAAGGAAAAACTGATAAATAGTAAACAAATGTGTATGCATATGCCAGTAAATATGTGCATTTTGTAAATGTGTAAGTATATAAGTAATGTTTTTTTTATGTTTTGTTAAATAAAGGACCCTTACTCTTTTTGACAGGTGCCATGGGATCTTTTATATTCACTTGAGCTACCACCAACTCAAGCAGATGGGGCCTCAGTTTGATATCTCATCTGAAGGACAACAGTCACAAGAGTGTAGCACCCCCCTTATGCCACACTGCAGTGTCAGCAAATGAGTTACTTTTTGTGGGAATAGAACCCATAGCCTTCTTTAACAAAGGGAAGTCTGTTAATAGATGTGTTGCTGACACTGATTTGAGAAATTTCCTTACTATAAGACATTGAAAGCATTAGTTACAAAGGGATTAAATTCATACTTTTTCAACAGTTCACTCACTACCTTCAGTATTGCAGTGTCAGAAATCTTTACATCACTTTACACATAATTAACAGATTAATTTGTACTTTCATTGGATTGTTTTGCTCAGTCTCCGTAGGTCATAGGTTCTACTTAGTAGAAAGTTATAAGGAGTGAACTGAAACCGCAGAATGTCCACTAAGCTGTTTAATTTTTTTCAATTGCATTTTGCATAAGAGATGTCGGGATTCATCATACTCTTCACAAATGATGCTAACTTGCTTGATGTCAGTTAGTTCACAAATGTATGTTATATATTCAGGTGTAGCAGCATAAAAACCCTGTCTGCCCCAACATACATCTGCTTTAGAAATCGCTGATCTTTGCCTTCTACTAACTGATAAGTGAAAAAAAGAGGACTTCACATACCAAAATGCAAGGTTTTTATTTAGATCATAATTAAAGAAGTCAAATGGATTCAAAAATAAAACTGTCCTCAGGGAAAGAGTCAGATATATATATAAATATATATTTTTTTTATGAATTGAGATATTATACTAGATCCCTTAATAAGCATTTGAAATTCATTGGTTTTGGCAGTATCATAGATGTGGAAGGTTGTCTAAAGGATATGCTGTATCTAATGCCCATCTCCTTAAACTTTCTTTTTTTTTTTACATTACTGTTATCAGAATTTGTTTTCTCATTCTCTTTGCATTTCATTAATTTTATTATTTATATTTTTGCACATACAGTATGGCCATCTAACCATTCTGGTTCCATATCACAACTGCAAGACTTGAAACAGTGGGTCCTGATTGTAAAGAAATGGACGACATTTCAAACACCAAAACTTAAAGTTTTGTAACTTGCTGTCACACCGTTAAACCAGTTTGCAGGTGGACTTTACCTCTGGACTTCTAGTGTAGGGGCTGTGTCCCACACCTTAGCTGCTTACAAATACTAAGCCCTAGACTGTTGTATCTTAGAAAAGAAGGGATATTTGTGGAAACCACCTCATACACATTTCCCATCATTCAGACTAGTAGTTCTGCATGACCAATAATTATAATTACAGTCATAATATCAACAGAAATGCAGCCTATACCCACTCAGGATCTTTAGTATTCTGTCGTTTTATGCATCCATGCCTCACTCAGAGCTATTCAACCCTATTTCAGTTAATGTAGTTATATATGTAATTCAGTCAAGACTTTCGTTTGTACATTCAGCTTTTTTTTCCTGAAATCACTTTCACTTTTACATTACGTCTTTAATTCAGTGATACTCACTTTATTGCAGTTATGGTTGTGGGGAAGGCAGACCCAATCTCGGCATTAAGATGGTATAAGACAGAAAATCTACTGCTGAATTCTATTGCAGGATTCACACATTTATTCTTGGCCCACACACCTATAGGCAATTTGTTGGATTGTCAGTTTACCTATGACTTGTAACTAGGATGATGGAGGAAACCTAACTAGCAAAACATATTCGGACACAGGGATTACCTGCAGACTCCATGCAGATGTAATTACAGAACCAAACTCAAGGACCAAGTTTAGTTTAATTTTATCTTTGATTGTTTCATCCAGAAACAGTTTTCTTCTATTGCATAAAAGAGCTATGTTTCTGACGAAATGCTTTGTTTGTGTCATACTCATGAATTCTACCTATTCTGCTCAGATGTGATTTATTTGTAACTGTTTCCATATTATAAATAAACACTGCAGAATATAAATAAGTATGTAGGAATTTGTACTATTGTCTTTTGTACCCAGATATGTGTTTTACATTGTTGCAGCACAGAAAATTGCTGAATCTTTCATATTCTACTTTATTTCAAGTAGCATTGCGTTATTAATTTTAGTACTGCGGTGGTGGTGCTGCGGTAGCGTTGTCGCCTCACAGTAAGACATTGTCCTGTTCGATTCTCAGCTAGAGCGTCTTCTGGGTGAAGACATGCGTGAATGGGCATACCTTCGTTGAAGGTTGTGCATCAGGGCTGGCAATTCGGCATGTAAAAATCTACTGCCAATCATTAGTGGACTGGAGTTCCGCTGTGGTGACCCCTAACCAGGAAAAGCCGAAAGACACAACAACAACATTGCGTTATTAATTTTCTAGAAATCTTCTCTGTGTATTTCCATGCTGTACATATCTATAAATATTACTGCAATGCCTGATGTTAGCCCCTTTATCTTTTTTCAATATTTGGTGCATTGCATTTTTATATAATTTATTCTTGAATCTGGACATTTCCATCTCTTAATTTTTGTAATGAGATGCAAATTGGTGGATTTTAGTCCATATTTCCTTATAAAAATATTTCCGTTCCTGTAGATTCTCCATTCCCTACTCCTTCCCTTTGCACTGCTCTCCCTCACCATCACTTGATGCTTGCTGCCAGTTGCATCTCCCCTTTCCACTCTGTTGTTTGCCAGCATAGCTTTCAACCCTCCCTCACCAGAATGTGGAACACTACCTCTTGCAATGTGGAAAAAATTAACAAAATGTGGAGCATCTGCTAACAGCTTACTAACAACTTGGATGGTTAAATTGTGTTACTTTGTACTTATAAAATATTATTTTGATAAATTAATATGATTCAGTATTATTTATGATGGATATCAGTTAAACCAGTTCTTATCCCTGAATGTGTGACAGATCCTTTCCATATTGAACATTGAGGAACGTGGACTTTTTAAGACTCAAATTGAGGAATGTTTCTCATAATGAAGTATACTGATAGGTATATTTGCCATTATCTACTTGATTTAAACATTCAGGACCCTATTCATAAGGTCTGTGCACTGTTGATTATAGCTTATTTGCCATAGAATGGCACAGAGCAGCTCACTGTGATTCATAGATCATTGTCACACAATGAAGCAAGACACTGTGCACAGTTTTGTCCCATTGTGCACCACACATAGTCCATGCAAGGCACACCTGTGGTAATGAAACTATCTCCAATCCCCACCAACTGTACATAATTTAAAAACCCCAAAACAATGCATTCATAGGTTTATACTAGACTAATGACCACCAATACATTTCCAAGCCTAGTCTTGAAACCCAATCAAGTTTTGTCACTGAGTTCCTTGGACACGTATATGGTCAGGTATGTTAGTAAGGAGGTAGCTAAAAGTTATGCAAGGGATAAGTTAGTTGGAGATTAATTTACTTACTGTTAACCTCTGTCCATCAGAGACATGGGGCTAGACCAGGGGTGAATTTGTGATTTCCCGTCCAATGATCAGGGTATCATTTAAATAGGGTCACTGATGAACTCTGCTTCACATACATGGGGAGCTTATTCCATTCCATGGGGATCCTTTGAAACACATACCAGTCTCTCCATCATGCTCTATTTATGTCACAGGCACAGTTCAGGTTCTTGGGTCTAGATTTTCTGGTGCTGTTTGTTTTGGGGATATGCAACAGATCCATCAGAGATGGATCTGAAGGTGGCTTATATGCTGGGCATAGATTGTCTCTCAGTAAGCTGTAGGTGACTGAGTACAGATTTAGGGCCTTAAGGTGATCTTTATCATATCCTGGATTGTCCTGGTGAGGAACCTTTGAGGGCATTCCAGCTGTTGCAAGTGCCTGGTTAAGTACATGCTAAAGGCAGCATTGCACTCGATTATGGATCTGATATGAGCTGAGTTGAATGATACTATAACTTCCTTGGACCTGGATATCATACCCTTGCTTATGAGTTGGGTGACATAGAATGATTTTCTTACTGTCTTGGCTACATGTTGGTTGAAGTCCAGAATACTGTCTATATATGTTCTCAGATCCCTAACATTCTGATCAACTCATAGGGGTGTTTTATTGATGGCATAATTAACTCGGGTGGATAAGTTTCCAAACGGCACTATAATGCATTTCATCATAATGAGTTTTAACCTGTAGCTTTGGCACCAGTTATTTGTTTATGATGGACCATCTTGTAAGATTCTGGTCTCATTGGGGGAATCTATGATCACTCCCAATTTATAGTCATCTCTGTACTTGGTGAGTCAAAGGCATTTGACTTTTGCCTTGACATCTGAGAAATAGATGCCAAACAGGAGTGGGTCCAGCATAGAGATCTTGGGTGACCAGTCTCCTGATGGAGGTGGACTCATTTATCCTGACTGCTTGTGTCCTATCTATAAGCCAGCCAGCAATCCAGTAAATTATGTAGGAATTTATTCCTAGTTCTGATAGTTTTTTTTACAATACCTAAGTGGGGTATTGTATTAAACACCATGGCCAAGTCAGGTAGGTGGTATGCACCATTTTAGAAAACAAAAACAGGCACCAATGGAGGTGAAATGAATAATTCTGAATGCTGATAATGGAAACGATAGTTAGGTTTATTCAGTACATAAACGCACACATCACACGGCGTTTTCATCCTCCAGACTTCATCAGATGTAACAAATTTTATCTATGCTGTACCAAACCTTTTTATACCCCTTCCCCCTATAATTAATTAATCAATTAATGTTTAATTAATACATTTAAAGTGGTAACACTCATAAACCCTTTTATATTCATTCAGGTACATTCAACAATATTACTAAATTATTAAACAGAAATTTTTCTGTAAGTTTCCTTGTAGATCATATATATATCTTTTTAACAATTTTTAAAAACTTTTTAACATATAGTACATAACTATTTTTTTAATTGTGTTTTTTATTATAAAATTATTGAGCATGTATGAATTTTCTAAATACATGTATTTTATTCTTGTACAGTTCTCATTGCCCTCATCTGGCTCAAACTTCCAATTTCCCAGATCAACCCGATAACTGCCCTGCTCTCAGATCACTCCACCAAACCTTCATATCCACCAGGACTCTCAGATCTGAAGGCAAGCAACTTGTAACCCTACATAGACCAAACAAAAATGTTGGACAGTGTCCACTGTCTACTCCTACACTGTAACAAAAATCTGGAATGGTTTACCAGCACACATCAGAGCTATAGCAGACCAAAAGGAATTTTAAAATCACTCTAACCAGCACACATCAGAGCTATAGCAAACCACAAGAATTTTAAAATCACTCTAAAAAAACACCTTCTAGTAACACATAGCTGCTCCTGTTCCAAAACTACCTAACAGCCAATTTCCTATCCCCTTCCCTACCTTTCCCCCTTAGTCTACTATACCTTTCTTCATTCTTCCCCTCCCCCTGCCTTTCCCCTTCTTCACTCTACTTCACTCTACTACCTGCACTACACTTACTTACTTCTTCCCCTTTAAAAGGAAAAAGCAGCTAGATTATTGAAAGCTGACAAAGAACCTGATACACTGATTACAAATATCAAGCTCCTCTTTTCCTTTCTCTTTAAATTGGCTGGTAATCCTACTGATGTATATTAGTTCTGCAGTCTTCCTTAAAAAAATATATATACATATGACATCTAACTATATAAAACTTTTGAAACTGATTCCAAAAGTCTACCTAAAATGAATTATAATGTGAAACAAACTGTATAAACTTATATTTCTGTATTTCTTGTTGTCTATGTTTACTGTGGTGACGTTATACTAATTATCTGCTTTCAGTGTTTACAGTGGTGATCTTATACTAATTGTCTGCCTATATCTTATTGTAACCTATACTCTGATATGTAAATTTAATATCTGTGTACTTTTATTTTGTTAATGTTTTTATGCTGTGAAGCTTTTCTCCCTGGACCACTGCTGAAAATGGGTTCCTGACTCGGTCGAACTTTCCTGGTCAACAAATGTCAAATAAATAAATAAATAATACAGATCCTACAACTTGTACATGCCTGATATGTCTTAATGTCTAATATCAATTTACAAAAAAAAAAAAATATATATATATATATATATATATATATATATATATATATAAAATATTCTGCGGTGATACAGCGGTAGCGTTGTTACCTCACAGCAAGAGGTTCTCCTGTTCGATTCTCGGCTTGGCTTGGGAGTGCCTTCTGTGTGGAGTCTGCATGTCCTCCCCGCGGTTGGGTAGCGTTCGAAAGACATGCGTGCGTAAATGGGTGTGCCTTCATTGAAGGTTGGGCGTCGAGCTGGCACCTCGGAGTTTCGTAAAAATCTACTGGCAATCATTAGCAGACCGGAGTTCCGCTGTGGCGATATATATATATATATATATATATATATATATATATATATATATATATATGTACATACATACATACATATATACACACGGATTCTCTTCAGAGGCTCAAAATACTGAAATCTCGAATTTCAGTATCTCGAGCCCAAGAAATGGAATCCACAAAACAACAAAAACTAAAATACCGGAAGTTTTGAATTTTGCGGTTTTACTACACAAACACACACACACACACACACACACACACACACACACACTTACCTGAATACATAGCGGAACTTTAGAAGGGTGAAATTCAAAACCTCTGGTGTTTTAGGTTTTGAATTTCGCACTTCTAAACTTTTGCTATTATGTGCATTCGGCTTCTTGGGCTTGAAATACTGAAATTTGAGATTTCAGTATTTTGAGCTTCTGAACGGAACCCATATATACATACACACACACACACACACACACATATATATATATATATATATATATATATATATATATATATATATATATATATATATATATATATATATAAAACAGCATAAGCCAAAGGACCAAAAGACTGCAAAAATAAAATGTAAGCGTTCATTTCTTTTAAGGTTTAATGCATTAAACCATGTTCTTCATACTGATCACTGCTGCAGTAGCCTTAGTTATATGGGCTATATCCTGCCAAGAATATAAGAGCAAGCCAGCATCCAAACTTTCAGGGCACCTTCCAAGCAGCTCAAGTTGAGCAAGAATGGACATGAAGCTCTTCAGAACTTTACTGCTGAAGAAGACTCTGCTCCTCTGAGGCTTTAGAGCAGGGGTGTCCAACCTTTTCAGTTGCAAGGGCCGCATTGAGTCAACAGAAATGGTCTGGGGGCCGCATGTAAAATATATCATGTAGATGGCAAGTGAGGACCCCAAAAAAAAAAAAAAGGTCTTTAATACAGAAACATTGCAGTTCCGCATTCAACAGAAGTAGCTCCGTATTTAGTGGTTTTGATTGGCTATACAAGCCAATCAAGCGCTAAACTAAGCTACTTCTGTTTAGTTTAGCGATTTGATTGGCCCGTATGCCAGGTATACGGGCTAATCAAAAGCGGAGGCTGGCTGGGATTTCAACCGGCAGGGCTGGACTCGGGATCAGGCTGCTGATCTCGGGACAGTCCTGCCCAAATAGCTGGCAACCCTGCGGATGAACAAAGTCGACCCCTGGCTGTATTGTAGGTGAATTTGAACAATGAATAAATTAATAAATGCATAATATTTGCCCTAAAATTCAATATCTCATTCTAATTATTAAAAAAACAGTTAAATCTAACATCTTAGTTTAACATCAAAGTTTATTTGTAAAAAAAACCCTTCAAATTGTATGAGATCATACCTGTGATTTTGCTGGTTTCCTAAAGATGTCCATGTCTTCCATCATGTCCTTAATGCCCATATGTTGTCCAAAGCTCATGTATTCTTCTGTTTCTAGCTTTTGAATCTGTCCCTGAAATTATTCAAGACATGCTACATCTGGTCAGGCTGGTCTGAAGATGAAAGAAGGTTCTTCAGTGGTATTGTCAAACTGAGCACCCCTTTGCAAAGGCACATTTTTAGCTTTGGAATCTGTCCCTGAAATATGGCACTGGCAATATTTCTTGCTTTTGCACTGCTGTCTGGTCAGGCTGGTCTGAAGATAAATGAAGGTTCATCAGTGGTATTCTCAAACTGAGCACCTTTCTAGCTTTGGAATCTGTCCCTGAAATATGGCACTGCACTGCTGTCTGGACAGGCTGGTCTGAAGATGAAAGAAGTTTCATCAGTGGTATTCTCAAACTGAGCACCCCTTTGGAAAGGCACATGTCTAGCATTGGAATCTGTCCCTGAAATATGGCACTGGCAATATTTCTTGCTTCTGCACTGCTGTCTGGACAGGCTGGTCTGAAGATGAAAGAAGTTTCATCAGTGGTATTCTCAAACTGAGCACCCCTTTGGAAAGGCACATGTCTAGCATTGGAATCTGTCCCTGAAATATGGCACTGGCAAGTTTTCTTACTTCTGCACTGCTATCTGGTCAGGCTGGTCTGAAGATGAAAGAAGGTTCATCAGTGGTATTCTCAAACTGAGCACCCCTTTGGAAAGGCACATTTCTAGCATTGGAATCTGTCCCTGAAATATGGCACTGGCAATACTTCTTGCTTCTGCACTGCTGTCTGTTCAGGCTGGTCTGAAGTTGAAAGAAGGTTCATCAGTGGTATTCTCAAACTGAGCACCCCTTTGGAAAGGCACATGTCTAGCATTGGAATCTGTCCCTGAAATATGGCACTGGCAAGTTTTCTTGCTTCTGCACTGCTATCTGGTCAGGCTGGTCTGAAGATGAAAGAAGGTTCATCAGTGGTATTCACAAACTGAGCACCTTTTTGGAAAGGCACATTTCTAGCATTGGAATCTGTCCCTGAAATATGGCACTGGCAATATTTCTTGCTTCTGCACTGCTGTCTGTTCAGGCTGGTCTGAAGTTGAAAGAAGGTTCATCAGTGGTATTCTCAAACTGAGTACCCCTTTGGAAAGGCACATTTCTAGCTTTGGAATCTGTCCCTGAAATAAGGCACTGACAAGTTTTCTTGCTTCTGCACTGCTATCTGGTCAGGCTGGTCTGAAGATGAAAGAAGGTTCATCAGTGGTATTCTCAAACTGAGCACCCCTTTGGAAAGGCACTTTTTTAGCTTTGGAATCTGTCCCTGAAATATGGCACTGGCAATATTTCTTGCTTTTGCACTGCTGTCTGGTCAGGCTGGTCTGAAGATAAATAAAGGTTCATCAGTGGTATTCTCAAACTGAGCACCCCTTTGGAAAGGCACATGTCTAGCATTGGAATCTGTCCCTGAAATATGGCACTGGCAAGTTTTCTTGCTTCTATACTGCTATCTGGTCAGGCTGGTCTGAAGATGAAAGAAGATTCATCAGTGGTATTCTCAAACTGAGCACCCCTTTGGAAAGGCACATTTCTAGCATTGGAATCTGTCCCTGAAATATGGCACTGGCAATATTTCTTGCTTCTGCACTGCTGTCTGTTCAGGCTGGTCTGAAGTTGAAAGAAGGTTCTTCAGTGGTATTCTCAAACTGAGTACCCCTTTGGAAAGGCACATTTCTAGCTTTGGAATCTGTCCCTGAAATAAGGCACTGACAAGTTTTCTTGCTTCTGCACTGCTATCTGGTCAGGCTGGTCTGAAGATGAAAGAAGGTTCATCAGTGGTATTCTCAAACTGAGCACCCCTTTGGAAAGGCACATTTTTAGCTTTGGAATCTGCCCCTGAAATATGGCACTGGCAATATTTCTTGCTTTTGCACTGCTGTCTGGTCAGGCTGGTCTGAAGATAAATGAAGGTTCGTCAGTGGTATTCTCAAACTGAGCACCCCTTTGGAAAGGCACATGTCTAGCATTGGAATCTGTCCCTGAAATTTGGCACTGGCAAGTTTTCTTGCTTCTATACTGCTATCTGGTCAGGCTGGTCTGAAGATGAAAGAAGATTCATCAGTGGTATTCTCAAACTGAGCACCCCTTTGGAAAGGCACATTTCTAGCATTGGAATCTGTCCCTGAAATATGGCACTGGCAATATTTCTTGCTTCTGCACTGCTGTCTGTTCAGGCTGGTCTGAAGTTGAAAGAAGGTTCATCAGTGGTATTCTCAAACTGAGCACCCCTTTGGAAGGGCACATTTCTAGCTTTGGAATATGCCCCTGAAATAAGGCACTGGCAAGTTTTCTTGCTTCTGCACTGCTATCTGGTCAGGCTGGTCTGAAGATAAATGAAGGTTCATCAGTGGTATTCTCAAACTGAGCACCCACTTGGAAAGGCACATTTCTAGCTTTGGAATCTGTCCCTGAAATAAGGCACTGACATTAATACACATTTTCTGAAGTAAAAGAAGTTTATAACTCTTAATTATTGTCATTATTCATTAAGTGTAATTCACCACCTTTCCTCCAAAAGTCACTAGTTTTAGGAGGGATTAAGAGGGACAGAGCTAAAATTTGAGTCAAATCAGGGACACCCCTGAAAATCAGAGACAGTTGAGAGGTCATTTCGGGAAGTTTTGTTGCTGTTCTTGATTGTGAAAAAATATGTTGTATTTTTCCTATCAGTTAAATCTTCATTCACAACTAATGTGACTCTGCCTGAAGGAACTGTTGCATATATGTCACTTATACGTTCAGCAGCATGGCTGAACCTTGCTCAGAGGTAGCTGTTTTGATAGAGGATGCATGGCTACTTTCAAGGAGATAAGTGGGTAGCTGAGAGTGGACACAATGTTGGCATCATGTCCCTTCTCCTTTCATGCCTCCAGGGAATATGTTAACCATCTTTGCCCACTCTTTGTAATTGTTATGAGAACTTCTGGTTCTCTGCAAAGCTTTTATTCTGTTACTAGCCTTGCACAAGTGGGCTCTCCAAAAAGATTTCTAGTTCTCTCAGCATGGCCTGATCAAATGTACAAAGAAATAATACTTTTCTGTTTTCTGTTGCCAGTGCTTCTACCCTGTGTACCCAGGATTCACCACACTTTCAAACTAATGTAGTTATACCTAGGCCCCTTTCTGTTTTGGATGTGGCCAGTAGCTCACTATCCATTATTTAATCTCCTTGGGTTTTATTACAGAGGTGCATTTTTATGCACAATGTTTATTGCAAAAAAACAAATGAACATTCAAAGTCAATAAAAGAAAATTGCAGCACACATACAGATAAAATACTATGACTTCCTGTGTAACTTTATTAAACAGTTGTTAAATACCAAATTTCTCAACTTAGCTAACAGATATTTTCCCCATAAATTAATTTTAATGATTGTCAGATAACAACATTCTCTGACTAGATAAATAATTACTTGTTGTTAACAGTATGAATTAAAAAGAGACCCCCAAAAATATGCATTTTTGAGTTCTTTTCCTTTCCCTATCCTCATTAATCTGTTTTCATAAAGCCCCACATCTTGGCCAATCCTGTGCCATGCTTTCTTTTCAGTTTTTAAGTACTATAACTATAACAAAATTCAACAGCACTGCTTTTCTTGCAGTGTCTTGTCTGTTCTTCCAAACATGGTAGTATGGAAGGTAAAACCTAGGAGCCAAAATGTTGTATCTGAAGCAACAGAAGAAATTGCCCTTTACACGATATTACTGCATCCATGGTTTGACTCAAACAATATCTACTTAAAACTAAATTGCAGAAAACAGACAAGACGTACTTGCTGACAATCAAACAGTGCCCCATAGTGCAAAATGGTAGGAAAAATAGGATGACTCTGGTATATTATCTTGTATTTTTCTGCATGGAAAATAAGATGCCACACATCTGGCAAGTCCTCTGACACTGACTGCCAAGTTTATTTTCATTTTGCTATCACGTCTTTTTATTAAGGTGGGTTTGTAAACAAAGTGCATAGCACATCAATACCTAGTAGAGACACTGATCATTGTGGCATAAGCGACACTGCAGTGAGTTTAAGGGATGGGGGTGGCCCTTTTCTGTCATTTCTGTGTTTCTTTAACTTTAAGGGCTGTGTTATGTCTAGATCTTCCCTGCATCCTTATTCAGCACACACCTATATATATGCTGGAATACTTGTTGGGACAGTGTGGGTGAAGTGTTTATGATGTGTGCAGCACTTCATTGGAGGGAGGCCTGCTTCTTTTCTGCATTTTGCAAGGACTTTGCATGCTTGTGTTTTTAATAGGCTAACTCAAATTCCATAATCTTTCATCACTCACAGTATCTTTTTCTTCTGCTTTATAAGTAGGCATCACAGCAATACAGATTAGAATAGAGTTCACTGATCTTATGATATAAATGAGTTTGCAGTGGGAGTCTGGTCACTAATGCCTTTTCCTTCTTTACATACAAGAACTATCCATGTTACCTGCTTGTGACTATCAGTCTGTTTTCATAGAAAAGGAATTAAATTATTTCTGAAAAGATCACATTCATGGCTCAGACAAAGGCAAATCTTTTAAGAAAACTTGACCACAGATATGCAGCATTATAAATCAGAAACTTTATGGTGCATATAACTGCATCAAATCATGCAGTAAAAGGATAATTTAATCATGGTATTCCGTAATTATTTGATACTTGCTGTTAACTGCATTTCTAAAAAGGGCAAGGCTGATGCCCTTTTAAGGCTAATGGGGGTTAGAGAGGTCACCTGTCCACCTTAAAACAGTACTATACAGGTTTTAGATAAATGAATAATTTGAGATATGGTTACATCAGGAAGCATATGGAACATGTGCATATACTATGCCACATTGAGTAATGTGCATGGTCCAACATTCTTTATCATCTAAACAATTTTGCCTACACTTTTTTTTAACTTTTTACACAGCTTATGATGTTCTTTTCAGGCCTTCAAGATGATTATGTCACTGCTTTATTATGTGTGTAGTTCATAAATCTCAAGGGTGTGTGTGTGTGTGTGTGTGTGTGTGTGTGTGTGTGTGTGTGTGTGTGTGTGTGTGTGTGTGTGAGAGAGAGAGAGAGAGAGATGGGCACACAGAGAACTGGAGTTCTTTATTGTGCACCCCATATGCAAAGCCCTAGTTTTCACAGTCATGTGAATCATTTACTTTGGCCTCAGTCAGTATCATATATAAGGCTGCAACATTGCTTTGAGGGTGCTAAAACCTGGTAACCATATTCTACCCACAGCCTCTTTAATGATGTTGCATTGATTACTTGTTTTTCTTATTTTGTTCGGAAATACTTTTAAAACATGAGCATAATCATTTTGGATCTGAAATAGTTATATTTATTTTATAATAGAGTACACTCAATGTGACATAGAAGTCTTGGAAGTCTTTTCGGCTTTTACCAGTTAGGGTCACCACAGCGGAACTCGGGTCCGCTAATGATTGCCAGTCAATTTTTATGGTGTCGAGTTGCCAGCCCGACGCCCAACCTTCAGCGCACACCCATTCACACATGTCTTTCAGAGGCCCTCGCCACATGGAGGACATGCAGACCAAAGATGGCATTCCAGCCGAGAATCATACAGGAGAACCTCTTGCTGTGAGGCAACAATGCTACCGCTGTACCACCATGGATTACTCAATGGGACATGCAAATGCATATTTTTATTGATATGAACACTTAAACGTGTCACAATACAAGGTGTGGAAGTTAAAATGGACACAACTTTCAAATGTATGATAGGTTTAAAAGGGTCTTTACAGGAAAGTAAAAACTGATGACAGCTGGTTGTCAAGGTAAGCTCAAGGGATATAATATTATCAACAGAAATAATTGAGTGCGACCATTCAACCAAAAGGCCTTTATCTTCTTATGAAAGCTTCTGCTTCATTTTTATCTTGATTTAATCCTGCCACAGTAGGTGGTCTGTTGGGTTTGCAGAATCTCTCACAACTGAACAAACATACATATCTGCAGCAGCCCTGTGTTGACAGCACCAGTTTTAAGAAAACTAAATAATGCATCTTTACTGCTGACTTCCACTGTTTCCTTTCTATGCATGTAGTAACTTACATTGTAGTTGTACATTATCCATGTAGCTTTTGCTGCTCTCCTAGTCCCTAATTTTAGGTAGAGCTTTCCTGCATTCCTAAATAGTAAACTCAAACTCAAATCTATACAACACTGTTGTGGTACTACTCAGTATAATAAGGAGTCCGAGAAATTTAAACTTGAGACCCTGCTGCAGCTCAGACAAATATTTCCGTAGTTACCGAGGCCAACTTTCAATGCAGTGATAGTGCTCTTTCTGTACTAGAGTTTAACTTTAGTTAAGGCTTATCATGCCTTTGTAAAATATTATAGCATGTGAATTAAGCAACAAAGTTGAAAGGTACCTAGCCGGTATTGTGATCACATACAGGTGAAGGCAAAACTCTAATTATAGCCTAACAGACTAACAATGGCAAACTAATGATGGCTAACAGACACACACAATCACACCCAATCACACACTCTTCTACTTTCATTCCTGCATTCCTAAATAGTAAACTCAAACTCAAATCTATACACAACACTGTTGTGGTACTACTCAGTATTAGGAGTCCGAGAAATTTAAACTTGAGACCCTGCTGCAGCTCAGACAAATATTTGCTTAGTTACCGAGGCCAACTTTCAATGCAGTGACAGTGCTCTTTCTGGACTACAGTTTAACTTTAGTTAATGCTTATCATGCCTTTGTAAAATATTACATATATATTACAATATATGCCTTCACCTGTATGTGATCACAATAATAATTATAGCATGTGAATTAAGCAACAAAGTTGAAAGGTATCTAGCCGATATTGTGGTCACATACAGGTGAAGGCAAAACGATGTCTAATTATGGCCTAACAGACTAACAATGGCAAACTAATGATGGCTAACAGACACACACAATCACACACAATCGCACACTCTTCTTCTACTTTCATGCACGCACACTTTACTTTCATGCATACACTCACCGCACTTACCTATTACTGCAGTTAGGTCCTGTCCCTTATAAATCCAACGATGGCAAATTTACCCCATACAACTCTCTCAGTACTAAGACACACACATGTTGCTTCTGAAATAACAGCGCGGGAACACAGGCAAAACAAAGTGCTAAGGGTGCTTTAGCACACCAACATTTGTCACGGCCAAAAAGCAAATGGAAAAAGTGCTTAAGCGACAAGACACCAACATTTGTCACGAAAAACAAATAGAAAAGTGTTTAAGGCTAAACTTGAGCATGCAAGGTCGCGGCCGCATAGAAGAGCTCTAATTGACAGATGCCCGGGCGCGTGGTTGGACACTACTGCTTTAGAGAATTAACAATCAGCTTGTGTTTTCCTTTGCTGGGCAGATAAGTTTCCTTTGGGGAAAAATATCCATTTTTTTATATTTACTGATGTTTTATTTTTTTCCTTTTCATGATACTTACTTTAAAGCTAGGAGTGTTGTGTTTTAATTGACTGCCTCATGACTGTAACTTACTTTTAATTGGAGCATTCGTTAACTGATAACATATTCTCTGTGAAGAAATTGTGTTTAATTCCCTGTTGTGGGACTGCTATAATGTTTGAAAGTGCTTTTTTATGTCAAAAGAGTAACTTCTGTGGTCTGGTAGTTTTAGTGGCAATGCCTGCTTGTCATCCCAGGGGACAGAGGCACCATTTTCAGCCTGAACATGGAAAAGATTGTGCGTTCCATGATCAGTCCTTCTTTCAGCCACAAAAAGTAAAAGTTAAGCAAATAGCCTTTGCCAGCACAGCAGAAAAACAATTTGCCTCAGCCACAGGTGGGTGACTCTTCTTTGGCTATTTATTGTAACTCAGACCACTCATCTTTTCCCCAAATCTTTCTGGTGTAGCACCTACAGCCAGTATGGATCAGGGGTTAGCCACATCCTCTATTGCTGTTGGAGTCCCTTCATTGAGCAAGAGAGAGTCACTCTTGTTGGTCCTGGAGATGGAGCATAGAACGTTTCACTGTTATGTTAGTATGCTGTGCCTATCCCTCGGGAAGCAGCAGCTGCCATTAGTAACATGGCCAGCCCCATACTTACTGTCAAAAGAAACAGAAAATCAAGCATGAATCTACTTCTCCTCAAGTTTCTTTGGATAGGAGTAGTTTACTAGGACTGGCTCAGGGTTTAATTCAGGCTGTTGATCCCTGTTGTAGAGTACTTTCTGGTAAAAGAAAGAGGGATGCCTCTTTTGCTGAAGATATTCATTATTCTGACTCTGAACAGGAAGATGCAGGATGGATTCAGGGTTTTGACCTCAGATTTCTGATTCAGTCTAGGAGATAAACTCAGCTGATGGTATTTCTCTTTCTCTGAGACTATTGCTAGAATGTTGCAGTGTTTTCAATGTGAGAACACTGAGGTTTCTCAGTCCCTCAGAAAATACTATGAGTTGTTACAAAAACATTTTCCAGAACCTACACCCATTCCTCCTGACCTGTCTGCGTTAGAGGATGTGTGTCTTACTGCCTCAAATTTTCCTGATAGTCAGCCAGCTATCCTTAAAAAGGCAGACAGGATGTATAAAGCTGCTTATTCTTTTACATTTTTATGCACTATTCCTAAACCTGACCAGCAGCTATGGCCTTAGTTAATGCCACTGCTGCTAAGAAGTTAGTTAATTCCAGTCCTAGTCTTTCTAATAAAGATGAGAAAAGTTATTGATAGGTATGGGGAAAAAGTGTATACTTCTGCAACTTATTTTTTTTTCAGCTTATATATATGTAAAGTCTGTTCTGACATATTGAAGAAAAAACTGCTTTAAATAACTTACGTTTCTTTATTGCACAGGTCGCTACTCATTGTTTGCAGTGTGTGTATGATTCTGTTGATACGTCTTCCAGGGCTATGACCACAGGTACTGTCTTAAGGACAAGTTTGCTTGTCTGCATTCTTATAACCTCCCAGATGATTTAAAAGTGAGATTTTAAATTCTCCCTGGGATAGAGATTCAGTGTTTGCCTCTTCTGCTGCAGAGGTGATCAAAAAGTATGTTGAAAGGGGCAAGCTGATCCAGGGAATCTCTAAGATTTTTCAGCCGTCCTTTTCCTGATTGATGAAGGTATTTATTTTTCTCTTCATTCAACTTCAGCATAAAACAGAATAAATAGTATCAATGGAATTCAGGTAAACAAACATCTAAGCAGAAGAGGCAAGGGAGTTCCAAAAAGAAGTAAAAAAACTCCAAATACCAAATACAGTCCAATATGTCTGAATGACTTTTCAAATGGCCTTATGACATCCCCACACCTTGGCCCTTATTCTCTTCCACAAAGTCTGAATCTCTATTTTTCTCTTTGGCAACAGATTATTTCAGACAAATGGGTTCTGAAAATTATTTAACAGGGTTACAGATGGCAGTGGGAGGAAATTCCTCCTTTCCAGGCATTTATTCTTCATTCTGCAGGTCAGACTCTTTTGTTTCCTCCTGTTCTTCATTACATGCTGTCCCAAGGAGTGATAGAACCAGTTGCTCTATACCAGGTGGGGAAGGGGTTTTATTCAAGGATGTTCTTAGTGCCAAATGAAAAGAAAAGAAAATGCTTTGGAGACCAGTTCTAGATATTTCTTTCCTAAACCTGCTAGAGATAGTGCCCAAATTCAAAACAATGTCACTTCACAACCTGTTACCTCTTCTTCCTCTTTCAAGTTTCCTGGTAACACTGGACTTAAAAGATGTTTATCATCACATCCCTATTCATCCAGACTTTAGGTGTTTCTTAAGGCTTTGTGTGTCTGGATCACATTATCAGTTCTCTGCTTTATTCTTTGGACTATCCACTCGCCAAGAGTGTTCACAAAGTGTCTGGCTCCAATTATAGCTCATTGCAGGCTATAGGATATACATAGTTTTACATATTTAGATGACTTGCTGATTTTTACAGAGTCTTTTTCAAAATGTCAGGCATCTCTGTCTTCGGTGAAAGATATCTTGCACAAACTGGGATTCAAGAGAACATTCAAAAGACTTCCTTGACTTCCTCACACAGGATTGTGTTCCTGGGATATCAGCTAGACACATCAGTCCAAATAGCTTTTCTTCCACAGGAAAAAATAGATCTTTATTTAAATCTATGTCTAAGGTTTTCCATTCACACTTCAGTCACTCCGAGGGAATACCTCAGAATTTCGGTTCTCATGGCATCTATGATTCTCATGATACCCCTAGCAAGACTCCACATGAGAAAGATACAGTGGTATCTGAAATCCCTTTGGTCCCAGCATCAACTCACATTTCAGATCTCAGTACTGGGATTTGTCAGAACAGAAATGTTTGGGGTGGAGATAACAGGTATCCTTAAATCTAGGTCTCCCCTTCTCCATCCCTGCTCCAAAGCAGTCAGTCACCACAGACACTTCCAACTTTGCTTGGGAAGCAGTTTTGGGGGGGATAAAAGTGCAGGGGGTGTGGGACACCAAGGACAGATGTAAGCATATAAATATCAAGGAGGTGCTTGTTCTAATCAAGGCACCCAATTCTCTAAACCATATTTGGTCCCCAGGACTGCTTCAAGTGGTTACAGACAATACCACAGTGATGTGGTACATCAACAAGCAAGGGGGAACCAGAATATACCCCCTTTGCAGATTAGCTACATTAGTTTGGGATATAGCTTTACAACACAATCTCACTCAAGAAGCATCTTACATTCGTAAAACTGTGTGGCAGACAAGCTGAGCAGGACCAGAGAAGACCCTGACAAATGGAAACTAGATCAGGGGGTCTTTCAAGATTTTACCTATTGTGTTGAGTTCCTCAGCTTCATCTCCTTGCCTCTTCTGTGCACAATCACCTAACATAATTGTGTTTCTGAACTCCATCCAAGAAGGCCTGGAAGACAGATGCCTTTTCTTTTTCTTGGAAGGAATGTTCTTGTATGCCTTTCCACCATTTCCAGTAATATCCAGGGTACTTATGAAGATTCAGAAGGAATTCCCCCAAGATCATTGTGGTGACTCCCTTCTGGCCTAGGCAACCATGGGTCTCCCTTCTTTTCAAAATGGTCAGGGGCAATTAAGAAAAGCTTCCTTACAGAATTGATCTACTCGTACAAGAACAGGGGTATTTGATACACCCCAACATCAGTCAGCTTTAATTGTCTGCCTTGATGATAGGGTCTTCATTTTTTAGGAACCTGTTTTCTGAGGACATGCAGCAGGTACTAATGGAGACAAGAAAGCCTGCTACTAGAAAATCATATATTAACAAATGGAAAAGGTTATCTATTTTGTGCCAGCAACATAATCAGCACCCATTCAGGGCTAGTTGTTCTCTGGCTTTACAATATTTGTGTGAGTTACTATCCTATAGACTTTCTTATTCTTCTGCCAATCTCTGCCAAGGTTCATTTATTGGCCATTTTGGCACGTCTGCCCATGGTTCTTTCTATTTTAAAGCAGTCAGGTCAAAATGCTCTTGAAAGGGTTTTGCATAAGAGCCTCCAAATAAACCAATGACCTCTCCTTAGGATCTTAATTTGTGTTAAGAGAAGCTAAAACTTGCTCCATTTGAACATCTGGTTGGCTTAAGGTTCTTAACATGGAAAACAGTTGTACTGATCGATCTGACCTCTGCAAGAAGGGTATCTGAGTTGCAAGCTCTTATGGTTTGTTAACCCTACCTCATTTTCCATAGGTGCAGGGTTTCTTTAAGAGCTTATCCTTCTTTTATGCCTAAAGTGGTATCCCAGTTTACTTCAAGCCAAACTATCCATCTCCCTGTGTTCTTTCCTGAAGTTAAAAATGAGTGAGAAAGGATAGTCCATACCTTAGATGTCCACAGACAACTCTGGTACTATCTTGACATAACTAAATCTTTCTGATCTTGGGATAAATTGTTCATTTCTTGTGATGGTAAGAAGAATGGGCTACTGTGTCAAAACACACTATTTCCAAAATTGTTTTAAAGCTATTATCTTTTGTTATACTCACTATCTTTTCCAGGATGGGTCAAGGCCCACTCTACTAGGGCCTTGACTTCATCTATGGCTTTTCGGAAAGTTTTTTTTTTGTAGACGTATTCTAGAAGTTGCAACTTGATCCTTGGTATATACTTTTACAATGCACTCTAACATTGATTCCTTCTCTAGGTTTACATTAAGTTTTGCTAGGCCCATTGTCCAGGCTGTCCTGGACCCTTCCATTCCTCCTCCCAAATATAGTTATCTATGGCAGTCTACCCATATGGCTAAGGCTACTGCAGCAGTGATCAGTATATGATGAACATAATACAGTTGTGTAAGTAAACTTACCATTAACAGTAGATGTTTGAATGATCACTGCTGCAGTAGTTGCGCCCTCCCTCCACCCTCCTTGTTTTTTGGTGTGTTCTTTATGCCAGGGCTTGGACATATATTTTTTGTTATTGTTAGCATTGTTCTTTCAGGCTCAGCCTCCCTCTCTACTGCAGCAAAGCTCTGAAGGGCTCTGTGGCAAACTTGTCTCTTAGTCAGCTCATCTTGAGCTGCTTGACAGTTTGGGCATGTGGAAGCTACCCTGAAGCTTTAGACGTTGGCTGGCTGTTATAAGCTTGGCAAGATATAACCCATTTAGCTAAGGCTACTGCAGCAGTGATCATCTGACCATCTACTGTTATGAAATGTCCAACTTAAACAATTGTACTTTTTACAGTGTTCCAACACAACTGATGAAATGTTACATTCAAAGGGATAAGTGAGGATGCACCCACTACTTTGCATACCCCGCTGCACCACCACAGTGCGATCCTGACATTATGACCAAAGACAAAACAGTGGGAGCTAATCTATAAGACAATGACAAAAAGGGAAAAAAAATGATTAAAGCAAAAAGAAAATCTAAAGCAATCCTTATTTGTTAAAAGTAGATTAAGAAGACCAAAAGTTATTCCTGTTTTCACTTGTTAGATCTGTTTAAAAATTGAAGGCTAAACATCTCTTTTTCCTTATCTCAAGAATTTTAATAAAAAGTTTCTTACTACTGTGACTATGTGCTTTTGTATATGCGTGGGCATGTTTAAATAAGGGGTTGTTTATAAATGCTAACATTGTACACTGATGGTACTCAAAATTCAGTTTATTATCTGACGTGGTTTGGTTCTCACCTTGTGCTACTTATAATTGATGTGCATTTTGTTGACTATATCTTAACAAGTTTTGATTAATTATCAAATGGTTATTTGCTAAAAGCACTATAACAATCCTGAACTTGAACAGATTTATATATTTATTTGACATCTGTTAACTGGGTTGGTCCGACTGGGTAGAGACCCCTTTTCAGCACAGACCCGAGGAGAAAAGCTCCACAACAAAACAAGAGATAAAAAAAAAACAGTAATAGATAACAGTTTTAAGATTGTTTAATATAATTAAAAAAGTAACATTCATAAAGTTACTTGCAGGATAATCAACAATATATACTTGAGAATACCAAGAAGTTTTTTTTTTTTTTTTTTTTTGAAGAGAGAAGTAAATAATTAGACAAATAACTAAATGTGTTGCACATAGTGGATTCAAGCCAGTGGTACGACAGATGGAGAGCTGCCTATGTAAGGTGTATAATAGTGCAGGAAGAAAATACTACGATAATAGGAGCAGTAAGTCAACAAGGAAGATAGATATACTGAGAGGTTGGATATAAAGTAGCAAAAGGAAGAAAAAAAGGCACTGGAGGTAATTAGGGGAAATAAGCACCTATGTAGGAGGTATGCAAAAGAGTAGGGTAGTAGTAGCAGGTTGGACAACAGTTTGCATTATTGTAGTCAAGTTAGATTTTATAGATGTTGCAGTTATGAGAGGGTGAGTAGTAGGCAGACTAAATAATAAGTAGAAAATAATTTATGTTGTGTTATTGGAAGGACATAACCATGACATGTGGTAGGTGTATATGAGAGCTATTTTGAAGGAGCTGAAATTAGTGATAGATGTGATAGTCTGTTCCAGGCATTTGAGACAGAATGGCTGTAGAGTAGCTTGCCAATATTTTTATTAGGCTTATAGACTTGTAATAGGTTCTGTTGAGAACTCCAGAGAGCATGGATGAGAGAATAAGGCTGGATAATAGAATAGAGAGGGGCAGAAAGATGGATCATGTAGGACTGAGTGAGCTGTGAGAAGTTGGGGAACTAGAATTTGGTACTGAAATTCAAGCCATTTCAGTTTTTTTAGGGCTATACGATGATGGCTGCAATAGGGTAGATTAGTAACAAATCTAGCAATCTTGTTATAGGTAAGTTCAAGTTTAGTCAGGAGATTAGATTGAAGACTTGTAAGTATAGGAGCTGCATAGAGTAATGTGGGTAGTAAGAAGGCTTGGGCAAGGGAGAGTCTGGAGGATTGAGTGAAATATTTTCTATGTCTGTATAGGAGTCCGAGTTTTTGATGAGTCTTTTTTATGCACTACTGAGTATGGAGATTGAACTTTAGCTGTTCATCGATAATGCTACCAAGGAGTTTGGTGTGAGGTTCAGTGGAGATAGTGGTGTTGTTGAGTGAGGAGACAGAAAACATAGTTTTGTGATGTTGGAGGGTAATAAGAGATGTTTAGTCTTCTTAGGATTCAGTACTATCTAGTTAGAGTAAAGCCATTTTTCAACTGAGTGAAGGGACTGTTGGGTGAAAGTATGAAGGTGAGTAATGTTGTCAGAGCAGGAAATGATTGCGGAATCATCTGAATATTGAATAATGGTAGAATGTTGACAGGAATAGTGAAAGTCGTTAATGAATATATTGAAAAGTAGGGGTCCAAGGATGGAGCCTTGGGGAACCCCAGTTTGGACAGAAAGGAATGGAGAGAAACTAGATTGCCCTTTAACAGCCTGTACTCTGTTTGAAAGGTAGCTAGAGAAACAGGATAAAGAAGAGTTAGACTAGAGAAGTTAGACTAGTTAGAATAGAGAAATAGGCAGAAAACTAGTTTATTATTGTCATAGGATAGCGCAATGGTATTTATGAGGGAAATAAGAGCAGTGGCAGTATTGTGTTTTGGGTGGAAGTCGTGCTGAGAGGAGGTAAGATGTTCTTCTTGGAAGAGAAAATCAAGAAGCTGTTTGTGGATACATTTTTCCAATATTTTAGACAGGGGTCAGTTGCGTTACCACATTTATGAAGGAGTATGACAGAATTATGTCATACCTCTTCATAAAGACATAGACCAATGCAAGTGTGGGAGTGAACAGTAGACACTCACTTGCTTTAAAACCTATCTGACTGCATTAAACCACATCTATAGTAAACAGGATGGGTAATCTATATACCTGTTTCAGAAACTTAGCAACATTTAATGATCTCCAGCTTATTTGTGTACTGTGTATCAGCCACAATCTTGCCACTGCTCTTGGTACACCATGTCTGAAGCATTACAGTTCAGACCTCCTTCAACAAAGTGCAAGCCTTTCCCCATATTTTGACATGTACTGGCCCTATGATTTATGAACTATGTCTTTGGGTGCCTTATGGACTGTTTCTCTGAGTCTCATCAGCTGGCAATCAGACTCTAACGTCACGGTTGTTTACAAAGAATGAGAGAAAGACACACACAAAACAAAAAAGTACAAATCAGAAGAAAGGAAAATAAGACTAAATAATGGGCATCGCTTGGTGTGTTTATGACTATCCAACAATGCAGATGCTAAACAGCCCTGCAAACATTACCCGCTTTCAGCATCAACACTGAATATTATCAAAACCATGCCAGGGGATCCATAAAAAATTCCAAATCCCTTGTATAAATCAGGTGGGAGTACTTAAAAAATGCCAAATCAATGAATAAGTCTAGTGAGTGTATATGTTCTGATCTGAAGTTTGGAAGTTTTATTAACCTGCAAGAGTGAAAATGTGTATGACTTTATAAAGTAATACATTATTTGCTGAAATGCATTGGAAATGAGTTGCTGATGTTTGCTTTATTTTAGAAGGTATGTACTTGAAATAATCCTTGTGGGATTAGTCACCCAAAATATCAATAGTGGTATGCTGTTGAAGTTCTGGGACGATTTGAGATAGGATGAAAAGCTGGGTGGGGAAAGACAGCTAGAAATCAAAACTAGATTAAAGAGATTAATAAGTTTATTTGCCGTTGATACACATACTTTCTGTTGACTTTGGATGAAGGCATTACCATAAATTCTAGTGTTATATGCAGAATCTTAAAGCCGGATCTTTCATCCTATAGAAAATAACTTGTATGCTTGCTGACGTGGCTTCTCATACTTGACCATATAAAAAGAATCTCTTTTTTAATTTACTACTACTCTATCAAGTAAATTAAATTTCTTCCCAAACCCTGAAGCATTCATGGTTTTGCTGATCCCTAACCTCAAGGCATTTTAACTTAAATGGCCTCAGTAAATCCTCGTCTTCCAAGGGCTGATGTATTAATTTTGAAATCTCTGATGGTCATAAAAAGAGAGTAAAGAAAGTGTTCAGTGCATATTCCAGAGGCAGTAAATAAATCAGATTTCCGTTGTTCCAACTGATGTGTGATCCTTATCTACACAGTGAGGAGTATGATTCTTGTATTTCCAACATTGTTGATGTTCCTTTTATCTCTTGTCTGATGTTCTTTCCTGAAGATTAATACATTTTTCTTTATACAATGACTTCTCATTAGTATTAAAAAAAGGGTGTATATCATAACATCGAAGTAGTAAAACGTTGAATATTATAATATCGAACCCAAAACAGCGAACGCTGAAAATAGCGAAGCTGCAGAACATCGAATTCTTTCCTAGGGAAATAATTTGGTGGGCTGTTTCTGCCACTTTGCTATTTTCTCCACTGTGGTGCGAAGGTTATGGACCGGGTTAAGGTGAGTGTGGGAATGGGATAGTTAGGACCTTAGGCTTAGGAAACAGATAAGGTGAGTGTGCGATAGTTACGGACCTTAGGGTTTGGGTTAAGGTAAGTGGATAGATAGTAGTGTATGTATGGTTTAGTGTAGGGTTAGAAGTAGGATTTTAAGTGTATATGTGTGGATTACTTTTTTGGTGTGCTTCTATTGTGTGTGTGTTTCTCGGAACAGCAAATTTTTTCCCTGGAAAAAAATTTGCTGTTCTGAGCTTTCGATTATATCACATTTCGACATTCCAAGTTCGAGCTTATGGTGTTCGATATTTTGGGATTTCGATTATGTGATATACACCCTTAAAAAACGTGCATAGTAATTGGTCAGCTCAGTCAGCTTGCCCATTGTAAATTGAGCATATAACAATAGAAAAAAGTCCGTCCACTTCAGCGGTCATGCTTTTCTGTTAATATATACTAGCAAGGGCAGATCAAATACAAGAAAAATGTACATTCTGTAAAACTAGAAACAGAACTGTACCTGGTTTTCCTTGTATTTCTGTTCTGTCTCGGCAGACTGTCATACCTCTGATTTGTCTGGATTTTCAAAGAATGTCCACATTCTTGTGTCATACTGCAAGAAAAAAAAGCATTAGAGATTAATTTTTCTTTGTTAATTCTGTTGAACACCACTGATGATCTGTGCAAGGGCTTAGGCATGTAAGTCCCATACACATGTGCAGTACATCAGAAAATGTGGAAGAGTGGGGAAACAACTCAGAGGAACACTACAGCAACATACAAAGACATTATTTAAGAAAGGTAAGCAATTAATTTCTTTCTTAAATATTGTTATTGTATAATAGCAATAACCAACTCCTGGATGTGGGTGATGCTGGAGTTACCCACAGTTGCCCTTATTTAATCACTCGGGGTTTGCCTTTGTGATCAAGCCATGCCAACTGTAGGTAAATCCAGCATTACCCCCACCCAGTTGTGGGTTATTACTTAAGTATGGCACACTGATATTCCATGACAAAATCTGCATCCAACAGATCATCTAACGAGAGTTTAAACAGTGGCCTAAGAAAAGAAACAAGAAACACCTGAATTTTTTTGATTAACATTCATTAATTTTAAATAAAATGCCACTAAATTTTCACATAACACTATGATCAAGGGATTCTAGGTAGTTAATCTGTAAAGAGAAAAGATGTTATCTATTGACTATGGCTGAAGTCTCAACCTTCAGTTCCTTTATAACCCATTGTCTCCACCAATAACATCACCTTGTTTTGTCATCAGGTAATATTGAGAGATATGACTGCAGCAATAGAGTAATAGAGTACAGATGGAGTCACAGCTTGTTTTATGTTTATTTATTAACTTTAACCCACTGTCAATACCTATAAGCCTGTATCTTGTAGCACACAGACTGCAGTGGTAATGGCTGGATGTATGGGGGGGGGGGGGCAGGAATTTCTTTCCCACTATGTGTTTTCTTACATAAAAAAATACAGCTTCTCTTCTTTTATCTTCTTATTTATGTATCAGACATTAGAGAGCAAGTAAACTATTCACTTTTATTCTTTATACAATCACCAGTATTCATTCAGTTTTTATACAGAACACCACCTGTACACCATCAAATCTACCAACATCTAACTTGTATGATGATGCATATAACATGCATAAATATGTGCAGATAGATTCTGTGCTTGTGATTGCAAACTGAAACATTATGGAAATTTGAATTACAATTTAGATACTTTATAAATAGGCTTTTAGAAGTGAATACATATACATTCAGATTTCTAGTTCAGTTAATGGCATGTACCTTGTAGAATGTTACTTTAAATTGAAAGTGCTTGTTCACACCAGAACAATGTATTGGTTGGTTTTAATCATGTGTCTCATGAGAATATTTAAACCAAGAGCTGTTTTTAAAATGTATTAGACATCTGAGGAAGTGGGGTTACCCTCGAAAGTGCTTGTGTCGAATAAAGATTTTGATACTGGATTCTACAGCCATCTCCAAGTCCTGGTGTTTTGCTTTTTATTTTGGATCTGTTTTGTGCAGGACAAATGAGTTCTAAAGTTTTGGTGGCAGTCTTGTGCTGATGTATATAACATGCATTACATTGTATAACATGTAGCTTGCAACATCAGACTTGTAGTACATTTGAAATAAGACAGCTATTGTCAGTTTTCATCCTTAGCGACAATTACTCAAAGATTCATGACTGAAACTGTTGATGAAAAGATAGACATGACTTGATAGTTAACATTGCAGTCTAGATTCACACTTCCATTATAGCTGTTTTAGCCCACAGGATGTAAAAACAGCATTACAATTTAACAAATTTGTCAAAAGATGATTTTACAGTTAATATGTTAGTCTCATTTCTGATATGATTTGTTTGTCATCCCTTTTTAGTAGGAAATGCCATTAGCAAAAAGTTTTTACAGTTTCTGAGGAAAAGTATTACAACTCAGCAGAGTTTTAAGGTATTGATATGTCTGAAAACATATTTACAGTGTCAGTAATTGTATCTGGTAATTTGATTGCTTCTGCTATGTTGTAAATATCTGAGGAACTGATACTGTGTACAGCTTCTTAGATCATGTCTACATTTTCCATACATAATAACATGAATAACTTGACTGCAATTTGTTGATCAATCTGAACTGAAGGATGAAACATGTAGCACTGATGTAAATCATCTTTTGACCATATAGTGGAATTGTTCAAGTGAGAATGTTAATGTGCAAGAGAGCCTTTGTAACAGAATGGTTTATAAAACACGATCACTAGAAGTCACTCTCTGTGTTTGTTGTTTAACAGACAAGCTTGCTTTTATGGAAGCCGTCTAAAACAATTGAGACATGAATATCATGATGAAAGGGAAGAAGGGTGTCATCGGAAGTTAGAAAGAGAAGGCACTGACAAAGCGGAGCAGAGAAGGGTGTGGACTCCTGGATTAGACGGGAACTGGGGGATGATTACTAAAGATGCAGTAACAGGAGTGAGGAGATCGGTGTATTTTGTCAGCACAGTCCTTGAAAGGGTCCAAGAGGTTGTAATTTACTATGGAGACCAGAAATGTTTTGCAACAGGAAAGTTCTTTGGTTGCTTATAGAAGTATATGCTGCTGCCCTACAAAAACTCTTTTATCTCAGATTTTTTAAGGGTTTGTTTTACACTCCATATATACTTCATATATTTCTGTTACTGTTTTACTCAGCTTGCTCTGTGTTTATTTTCTTAGAATGCTTTCAAAGATATGCCCTGCAAAACTTCACCCAGTTTTCAAAATGAAACCTTAGCAGGGTTTTTACAGAGAAATCAGTATATTTCTGCTTCTCATGTCTCATCTGAGAATGTGCAGAATCTAAGCAACTCTTGTTGCTGTTTATAGCAGAGGTACTAAACCCTTTATGTGAAGAGCAGTCTGTCAGCAACTAAGGAGGAAATATACTTGGCACTTCTTTGCTTCATACCTTAACTGGTAATCTATAATCTATATAGTTGTTCTAGATACTTTCCCTTATAATTTCCACAAACTCATCAGTATACATCTGATTATTTATCTAGGTATCAACCACAAAATGTTTCCTACCAGTATATTTATAATACTGACTAATACTGCAGATGTTAAAATGATATGCATGTAACCACTCTCTTGTTCATTCTTGGCTGTTACCGCTATATCATCTTATTACATTTCCTTTAACACTATTTTAGCATTTTGTCTCTTAGGTCATTTCATATCATTTTAATCATGTTACCTCTCACACACAGACTATAAAATGTATAAAACATATCAACTAATCTTCTCCATGAAACTTCAACAACATTTGCTTACAGCATGGTATGCAGTAGCAGAGAGGTAGCCAATATTATGTTTAGTACACTTGCATTCAGTGTTTTTCCTTCATTTATCTTGTAGGGACCTACAAGTCCTTTACTTCCAAGAATATTCTCATTTTCTGCATAAACAGGTTGTGTATATTGCCTAGCTTTTATGTACCAATATTTATGTTTGCATGTTAAATAAATACATTAGAGACCATAATTGTCAATAAAATGTCTAAAATTGTCAGTACTTAGTCTGACTGAGATGTGTAAATATTAACTGGAACTAACTATAGCATTGTGTTTAGCTGAATTAGCAACAAACAAGCCTACATATCAAAGTACTAGAATGTATTATATACTGGTACAGGTTTTAGTTTTAATTATTAGTTACAAAGTAATCTCCAGTGACACACTCAGCCCACAGCCTAAACAACCACTGGTGGCTACAATCACCTACTATCAGTCATCAGAAAAAGCTCTAAGGTCAACAGATACCAAGCAGAAAACCTAGAAGTTGAATGAAACAATAGCACAAGAGTTCAGGCTCAGAAAGAAGAGAAATAACATAGAGTCAAAGAAGAGTAGCATAATTGCAAAACTGAAATTGTAAAGACTACAGAACAAATATGTAGCTGAGCCAGATGTGGAACTAAGGTACATAAGGAAAGTTTAAGGTGGAATGTAGAAGTCCAGGGAGTTACCAAAGGAAAGAAGAAGTGCAAGAAAAAGTGGAAGATAGAAAAGACGACCAGACTAAGAAGGAATAATGACCGGCTAACAAAGAGGCTAGGTTGCCATTTGCAATATCAAAGAACAAGGTATCATAAGTGCTCTACCAGCTTCTGAAAAGTAACTCAGCAGATAGCACAAAGAAGCTCTATCAGGTTACAAGCCAAATAAAGAAGATAGTCATCAGACACTTTCATAAGGGATGCCAGCAACAACCTCCGCAGCAGTCCAAGAGACAGCAAGGGCAAATGGAAGGAATGCTTTCAGCAGCCTTTATATGGATGCTATAATGATCATTTCTCAGCCTGCAATGAAAGATGTAGAAGAGACAGCCCTAAAAGAAGTAAAAACAGCATTAAGCAAAATTAAGTTAGGGGAAGCAGCAGGCTGAAGTCATGGAAGAAATTATCAAAATGCTGGGTGAGTTAGAGGAGAAATGCCTCCTGACAGCACTCATAGCAGTATGGTGAGAAAGGCATATCCCCAAATTATTGGAGAAATAGGATTCTAGTGCCAGTGTGTACAAGAACAAAGGGGACATTAACAACTGTGGGCAGTAGAGCGGTATCAAACTGCTGTCACACTGCATGAAAGCGATTGATGCACAAATAGTACTAGAAAGTAAAATGGGGGTGTCGGTTGGCATAATGATTAAGGTCTTCACCTCACAGATACAAGGTACAGGGTTTCAGCTGACAGATGCAAGGTACAGGGTTTCAGGAGCATCGCATGCTGACCCAGGGGCATCGAGTGCTGACTTGGAACATGGGCTAATTCTTGGCTAGGCTTGTAAGGGCCTCAGGGCCAATAGCCTAGTAACTTGCTATGATATTATGAGCAGTTCAAATTCAGATTAGGATGCAGCACAGCTGACCCAATGTGTGCAGTGAGACAAGATGTGGAGAAGAAGCTAAAGATGAGGGAAGAGTTCAACTGGGCATTCCTAGTCTTAGAGAAGGCATATGACAAGGTCGCACGAAAGTGATATAAACAGTCTTGCAATAGTTTAAAGTCCCAGAAACATTGGCAGAATTAGAGTAGGCTATGGAGTTTGGGTTCATCAGGGTTCACCTCTGAGCCCATTGCTGTTCATACTAGTGATGGACAAAAACTGCAAACTGGTTGGAGGAAAAAGGTCAACAAAGCTGTTGTACACAGACAAAGTGGCATTATAGGCAGACTCTAAACAGGAACTTCAGCAAATGATAGGAGATGGAATGCAAAATTTGAAGGCATGGAAGATAAAAATGAGTACAGATAAGATGGCTAACATAGCAGTAAATGGTTGAAATCAGAAGAATGTGAAAAATGTGATAGAAAGGAAAACAATGGAAGAGGTTAACAGCTTCATGTGTCTGAGAGGAATGGCAGAAGAGAAGAATTGTGAGAGACAGGAAGAAGGTGAGAAGAAAAATAATGTCCAGCAAAGAGATGGATGGATTGTGTGAGAGAAGACAGACATGACTTTTGAAGATGGTAGAAGAGTGGCACTGAATTGAGAGAGGTGGTGAAAACTGATGTAACACCTTGACTCCATGTAGAAAATGGGATAAAGGGGGTTAATGGTGATGGTGGTTAATAGTTATGTGATATCCTATTTGAGTTATGGATTATTTCATTCATATTTTACATTTAAATACTCATTTGATTCAGTTGGATTGCATTAGGGAGCTGTTCAGTAAGTAGACATTGGTGTAACAAAAAATACTAATAACACTAGTTCTAGTTTTGCTTTTATTACTATTAAGGTTAGTTCTATTTTCCTTCATTAAGTATTTATTTTTTACAGCTTACATGCAGTTTTTTGTTAATTACCCTGCATTAGCTTTTCCTTTTCTCTCCGAATAATTGCTGGCTTCAGAATCATTATATTAAACTGCAATGATTATTATATGGAGTTTTCTGACAGCCATGACATCCACCACTAGAAAAGGACAAAGGACCTTATTTTAATCATAGCAGAAAATAAGAAGCATATTTATTTAATCTCCTCTCTTTTGACACTAAAATTATAGATGATTAAACCTGAGCCAGCATTTGTGAAAACTAACATTAAAATGGAACACCATCTGTTTCAAGCATCACGTACAGTAGTAGGTCCATGCAATAAGTGTGGCCTTGAAAGACTGACATCATTAGAAAGGTGACCAAATAAATAAATAAATAAACAATTGGGAATTCTCAATGCAATTGCACATCAATCTGTAGTTTAACCAGTTAAATTTTTAAGAGAAAAAGTTCCTACAGAAAAGTTTCTTATTAGCTGTTTGATCTGGCTGTCTCATTCCATGGTGTGCAATTGTAGGGTAAGTAAAATATATAATTTTCTTTGGAGAAAATATCCCTGTAAAAGACAGTGCCTGCTGAAAACTTTGGGATAACTTTACAAAATTATTTTTATTTTCCAATCATCTGTTCAGAAAGGCCAGAGTGTTCTAATTAAGCTTATAAATATCAGTAGTGCATTATTCGTAGAGCTAACAACCCATGCTGAAGTGCCCTCTGGAAATGATGCACGTAGTAAGGTAATCTACTGTATTAATGAGAAATATACTTCTTACCATTCAAACTCTCTTCTGAGGTTTAAGAATGCTGTACAGGAATTATTTGTTTTATTATGTGTGACATGACTAATCAGTAGCTTTCTGACCCCAAAAGCCAGAGGCCTACCCTGGTAATTACCTCATCAGAAATCATTTTTGTTAAGTCTGACGTTGTTAGAAAAGTTAGAAAGGGGACATTTCTTATCTGGGAAGTCCACTCCGCTTAGGGTCATGGGAGAAACATCTTTTTGGTACCACTGGATAGAATTTAGTTGGACTGGAGGTGGAAAGGGGGAAATAAACAACTGGCAGTATATAATGACATCCATGCAGAGTTTTTGTTTTATAGAAAATTGCTTTTGTGACACAGAGACTTGTGTGCATGCAGTTACATGAAATGAGACATTAAGTCAAATCATGTGGCAAAACCATTATGGAGTGTCCCAGTTAGTGTCAATGCCATACCTCTCAGCTGCCCAGAATTTTGCAAAATATCTAGATTGTTTTCCTCACATTTTTGGTTTGTTCCTCATAAAAGGGGTAATGCAACTGCAGGTATTCCCATGATCTACCATCTGGCACTTCTGACCATAGCCCATAAAATTCCACTCTTCATGACATCCTGACATAAGACACAGAAACAAGGAGATGTATGCATAATTCCTATTTGTCTGGGGCTGGAAATGGCACTAACTACTTGTGAGCAATACTGAAAGGTTGACAAGACTGCAATCAGTGCCACTGCTGCTTTGGTGCATTTGTCTTTTGTTAAGAACTTTTTCTAGAGGTAGTAATAGTTACTGTTTGGCCATAGCCACAGACATAGCTGGGTGTTGCAGCATCCCAGTCACTGCAAGCAATAGTAATATCTTGATAGAATCTTCTGCTAGGGACCCAGTGCTGGCAGCTCTATCCTCTATTGAAATATAGAAGTTGCCAAATGCTATATTAGGTATTTTTATCATGATTGGTTTTGCACAGGAAATACTGACCTGCTGACCTGTTTGAAGAGGGATTATGGGGTAAAACAGTTAAAGACTACCCCCGCCATCCACAGACAAATGGTTTTGTGGAAAAGTTTGACTCTAACTTTAAGTCCATGCTGAGAGTATTTACAGACCATTTTAAGCAGGAGTGGGACAAGTACCTCCCACATCTCTTACCCTAAGAGTCAACAGGATTTTCACAAATTGAACAACTTTATGGTCACTGAGTGAGGGTGGGGGGGACCCTAGATTCAATTTGTGATGAGTGGAAGGGTGAATGTAATCACAACATGAATACTACCTTGGAGTATGTTCTAAATTTCATGACTAAGTTAAGTGAGCTAATGGGGTTTGACACAACAGCAAAAATGTCTGTTAAGACTGGATGGTAGGAGCTTGGGGAATATAAAGTTGGACAAATGCTGATGGCACTTATTCCTAATTGGCATAAAAGGCTACACACAGTATGGAAGGATTCTTCAACTGGTCTGAGAAAGGTAAGTGATGTTAACAATTTAGTAGAGCTGCCGGATTTGAGGCAGAAACACAGATTCTATCATCTTAACATGATTAAGCCTTACCATGATAAAAATGGTGACCATGATAAAAAAAGAATCGGTGCTCAGTATCTTCAGTAAGTTATGGGAGTTGTTAAAGGGTCTTATGGTAGACGTTCTCAGTAAGGCTCAGTCTCTCAGTCTGATAACTCAGTTAATGAGACCGTGCTTTCATATCAGTTGTGCTGTATACAGGTTCAGGATGTCTGAGTTGTACTACTACAGTTTGGGGACACAGTCACTGCAAAGCCAAGGTGTATCCAACTGATGTGGACAACAGAAAATTGAGCAGTCTCCTTACAGGCCTCCTGAGCATATCATGCAAAATATGCAGGATGAGCTGCAGTAGATGTTGAATCTTTTTGGTGTTAGTGGGGGTAATCAAGGAACACAAGAGTCCCTGGGCCTCAGAGATAGTGCTGGTGATACAAAGCTGGAAATACCAAGTTCTGTACAGAGTATAGGAAAATAAGATGTCACACATTATTAAGATGCTTACCCCATCTTTAGATCAGATTAATCAATAGAACAATTGTAATGAGCTAAGTATCTGATACTACCAACATGACCAGGAGCTATTGCCAAGTACCACTGCATCTGCAGCAAGGAGGAGTTAAGATTTACTAGAATGTTTTCTGAGATGAAAATGTGCAACTTTGTGGGTGTTAGTCATTCATATCCTGGTAGGGAAGTATCCCTTCCTTATGTGGATGACATTGCCACCTACAGTTAGACTGGGGGGGGGAGGCATGCCCAACATGTTTGGGAGGTACTGGGCAAACTACAAAGGGCAAAGTTAACTGTCAAGGCAAAAAAAAAAAATCTAAAAAAGAAGGGCAGAAATGTCCTACCTTGGTTATCAGGTAGGTAATGGCAAAATGCAGCCTGCCAAGGTGGTAACTATCCAGAAATGGTCTACCTCTGTAAGCAAAATTAGACAAGGGTATTCCTTGGAACAGCGGGTTATTATAAGAAGTTTATCACTTACAACTGCACTATATCCAACCTTCTTGCAGACCAGAATCTGATGAAGTTTCTGCTTTTGTGAACAAAAGGGCTTAGTAAATTGTAGTTTTCCCTTAATGTGTAGTGTATTGCTGCCTGTCCATCTGGCAACACACGGGATCTATAGTTTGGATAAATTAAAAACTACTCATAGATTTGCTAATTGGATTACATTCATATGAAAGTAGAGGCAAGTATTGAATATAAAAGATACTTATGCATTAGTAAATGCTGAACATTTGATGATGTGTACTAGTGGGTTTTTCAGATAGATAATAGATCATGTGATTAGTGCTTAGAAATTGAAAGAAATGGAGGTGACGGAAGGAACTATGTAGGGCAGAAAATGTTACTATTCTAGTTAAGAGGTGGGGTATAAAGCAGGTAGACAATTATATATATGGCTAGCATAAGGTTTATATTAGAAGCATAGAGGTGAAGGGTGAAAAGTGTCACAAAATTATGTATTTTGCTGGGAAAAGCTAGTAAAACTATACAGGTTTTGGTGAAGACTGTTTATGGGGCACAGCATTCTGAATGGAGATACATGGTTTGATGGTATGGAAATCTCAAGATAACAGTGGCATTTATCCTTTTTCAGCTCATCTTGTTTCTTATAGCTTTAAGAAATAGTGCTACTTGAATGTCCCTTCTGACATAATAAGGATGACCGCATTTCTATGTAAGGGTCTTATTAGTATCTACTTCTTTTCGATATAAGCATCTTTGGAACTCACTACTCACATCCATATAAATGCAGATATAAAGCAACTGTATCCTAACCAACTTCATAACTAATATTTAAAGGTTTATTGCATTAACTTAAAAATGCAATAAAATAAATATTAACTTAAACATGCAATAAAATTAATAATTTCACATTCCCCAGGATTCACGAAGCCTCCGTGTAAGAGTTCTAACTCTTACACGGAGGCTGCAGTTAAACGGAGTGATGTCAGCATGCTTTGCATATTCATGAGAGCATGCTGAATCACACCTAAGTCTAACACAGTCCGTGTAAGACAGTAGGGGGCGTGTCCGTAGGCTGAGCCCTGCAAGCGGACACGCCCCCAGAAGTGTAAAAGTGCCCAAAGTAAACACCCACAACAGAGTCCACGGAAATGTGAATAAACACAACACAACACATGCCCCCACAGACTATGAACATAAAATATATATAAATGAACATGTTATATTTTATTTTTAAATTGTAAAGATGTTTAACCGTGAGTGCGCTCGTTTGCGCGGGCGTGCCCGTAGCGCAGCTACAGTTAGCAGTCAGTGGGAAAGCATATAAGAACTAAATATGCAAAATAAGCCAGAAAGCAATAGCGTAGCGGTAGAGATGTTGGCTGAAGAGCAGGCATTCATGGTTGGAGCCCCCACAACACCAATTTTTGTTTTTTCAAAATAAGCAGGAAACAAGTCCCTGACAAATATGTACACATAAAACCCCAATTTATGGAAAATGTAATGAAATAGCCCATTTATATTGAAGACATGTGAGGTAACAAAAGAAGAAAAAATGCCAGATGTGCTCATAGCTGAGCTACAGTTTAACAGAGTGAGTGTATGTGCCTGTAGATGAGCAGTGGTTTAACTGATGCAAAATGAGTGCCCGTAGCTGAGCAGTGGTTTAACACGCTAAATCTATGTGCCCCTAACTGAGCTGAGCGTAATATGCGTGCCGATAGCCAAATGAGGCTTAAAGCAGCATACCCCGTTTGCGAGGAGCTGCGCACCGCGCAAACAAGCTAACCGACGGGCAACGTTGAGCAAGCCGTATCAAAACTGCCTTTACACAGACACACCCCTCAGCATGTCTAGACAGTCATGAAAAATAAAAAGCAGTGGCCAGGTTCGAACCCAGGATACTATACACCATAGTCAAGGTACAGAACCACTAAGCCATGACCGCAGTACCTGAAAATGCAATAATAGCTAATATATAGGAATGAATACAAGCTAGAGCATGACAATGCAGGTTTACTGAAGTTGATACAATTCCAAAATGGCCAATCACAGATATGTGGGAAAACGGACTATATAAGCCCCAGAGGCGGGAATACACAGCATAAACGATTGTAGAACTGACCTGCAGGCAGAATGACAGGAGTAGGAGGGGGTGGTCGCCGAGCACAGAGGTGGGGTGTTGAGGAGTCCAGGTACATGGTCTGGCTCCTAGTCCATAATCATGAGGCCCAACTCATGCAGGGCCAGGTCCTCTGGGGAGCATACAGGGCTGAGGCGTGGGACCGGTTGGCTCATGATCTCACCAGTGCCACAGGGATTCCAAGGACTGGTGAGCAGGTCCATCACCACCATGCGGACCTGAAGAGACACAAGCAGGACCAACAGAACCTTTGGATCCAGGAGGCCCGGCAAACACCCAACGCCCCACTACTGAGTAAGTAACATTTAATTATGTATGTAAGAAATTAAACTAGCTGATATCATGGAGATGTGTATTCCAATATTACTTCATTTATATTACAGCTGCAGGTGTCCGTTCTGTGAACTGCAGAGCCTATGGCGATAGGCTGGTGCGGTTGTGCCACCAGGCAGGTCAGTAATCCACTACCAGTAACTGTAAAGAAATATAAAAGTATGACAGTCAGCAAAAGAGTGCAGTGTAGTCAGTAAGGAATAAAATCTGCAAGTAACAGTGTGAAAGTGTATGCAAGTATTGCTTGATTACAAAAGTGTGTTTCAGCCTGTAAGTTTAACCTAAACATGAAACTGTCCGACATATATTCTGAAATAAAAATGCCCTGCCTGTAAGAAAATAGTACACAACCTGCAGCAGGCTGAAAAGTATAGCTGCAGAAGATGATGAAATCACATGTGTGAAATATATCCCTGTGGAAATACTGAAACATGACAGAAGTGAGACTGCTGGAAAGGATTGTAATAACTACTGGTAAAACATGTCAATAAAGCCTAGAAGTACCATCCTGAATAGTAAAATGAAAGCAAGTGAGAGAGTGTGAGAAAGTGTCATGAATCCAGCAATACAGTAGTAATAACCCATGAATAAAGTATACTGCAGTCAAGACAGAATGAAATGCATGTGAAATTCAAAACCAAACAGCAAAATCTGTTCAAAGTGTTGCTGCATCTGGAATGTGTATCCCAAAATCTGGATATGTTGCTCTCAGTCTGCAATATGCAGATAGGATGTTTGTCTGATATACCAAACATCCACACTTGTCTACAGCTATATAAAGCAAATGTAGCAGGATGATGTAGCTGAACAAAGCTAGATATGAATGTGTATGAAGAACCATAAAATGTATATTGATGTTGCAGTAACAGTCCTATCACCAAGTTGAAATAGTTATCATATAGGAAACTGTAGTTAGAACAGTAGTGTGTATATAACTGTAGCTATTAGAAATGTACAGCATATGTATTGTTATTCGAAGCTGTTAATATTACTTTCTTCACCCCACCCTATAACCACATATAACCCATTCCACATGAAAATGGTATGTGCAATCACAATTAACACCCCTGGACGTTTGTCCTGTTGGGTCATATATATTTGCATGTCTGTTGATGCATCTGCCCTGTTCATACATCCACACCTGATGGCCTGTTGCCATCAATTAACCCTGCATGTTGTTGGACTGTGTATTTCTGTTCAAATTATGCATGTGTTATGCACGCTGTTCAATGGTGTGAATATCTGGACGTTTGGTTAATGGGAATACTAATGCATGCTGTTACAACTAATTGTGAATGGTATTATATGTCACTAACCCAAACTGTCATGACATAATGCAAAACATAGGACGACAGGGAAGGCAGGTTCCAGCGGACCCACCTCTCCCACCTCAGCTGGCGAGTGCACCTGGCACTAGTGCTGAGTCCGGACCCTCCTCCGGTGGCCCTGTGCCACCTGCGGGTGGAAGGGCTGCAGGGGATGGGGCTCACCCCCCCCTCTGCAAGTGTGGCCGGAGGAGAACCACCACTCACCCTCCATAGCGTCCGGACTGTGGTGCGTAGGGAGATTCGGGACTCTGTTCTCGAGCCCCTACGCCAGCTCGAGGCATGGGTGGCACAACTAACGGGCATGCCTGTTGCCCCACCTACACAGCCCCCAGCACAGCCCCGTCCTGGGCAGTGAAGGAACAGTGGCAACTGCCTATGGGTGGGGATATCAGTTCCACTGTTGCCATCTGTGGGCTCATGGGCTCTGGATATCCAAACCTCCATCCCTGTCAATTGCGTAACCCCCTACACGTGTCATACACCGCCCCTGTATGCGTCTTGTTTGTCTTGTCTGTTTACCTACCCAACCTACCTCCCCAGCTGTACCGACTTCCTTCACCTGACATACCACTCTCACCTGAAAAAGAAAAAAAAAAAAAGGGGCACTCTGTACCCACAAAAAATTACGTCCCATACATAGCTGCCCATTCCGCACACATGTCTACTGGACATGGAACCTATCAATTACAATTGGCTGTACAACAAGTATTATTGTTGTCCTGACACCTCTCTCAGAGGTGGAAGGTTTCAAATGTCACACCAAATTACATACATATGCACAGCTGTTGCTGATGAAGAAATGGGCAGCTATGGGCTTTACCTACATCCCTCCTGCACATCCCAAGCGTGTTTCCCTACTGTCTTACCCTCTTTGTGTCCCCTTTTTCACCACTTTCCTGTCTCCCCATTTTCTTTTCTTTAAAAGAAAATAGCGCGGGTGTGAGCAAGAGTAAGCACGTTTAAGCGGTTGTAAGTGGCTGTGCTCGGAGCTACCCACCAGTGCGCATGCGTGAGCTCCACGCAAACCAGCGCTAACCTGGTTACAACTGCTTAAAAGTGCCTTAGTCACTTTGATTGACAGGTCCTGTACTCAGCTCAAAAGCAAAATAAAATCCCACTGTGAGTCCAGAACCCAGGACCTTGGAAACAGTAGTCTGCATGACTTGCCACTAAGCCATGACTCTTATACAAGAACATTGTGCTAAAATAAATATATCATGTAATAGTAGGAATTAATGTAAAGGGAATATAGATGTGTAGTACACAAAGCATGCCATTTAGAATTACTATCAAAACTAGTGGATGTCCATAATAGTAGTGTGTGAACAGAAACAGCCATGCTAGTTGGAAGCTAGTAGGTAATAATGTCACTATAGCACCTTGCAAGCCACACACATACTCACAGCAGGATAAGCACTGCCCATACCCCACAACCTCTTACAGGAACACATCTGGACCAAGTAATAAAATATGTGGAGCAAAGGCCCAAAACCAGGGACACATTACAAATAATGTTACAACAAACGCAGACAGTTCAGAGAGTTACAGGGTCTGCACTTTGTGGGATGTTTGGAAGGGTATGCAGTCTGAAACTTGAATGTTTGTCACCATATTCTGACTTGAGCCCAGAGTGACTTGCCAGAAAAAGGTGTGCATGAGATATTGACCAAAATATGAGGCAGAAATGTGGACAACCTGCAAATATCTGTACACATGATGGGTCTGACACCACCATATTTGAATAGTTAAGAGCCTAGACATAGCAACAGTGAATGACTTACAGGGATGCCCCACAGACCCCATGTGAAATGTACAAACAGTAGGCAGAAAGGTGTAACACATGCAATGGTAACTATGGAGTCCTGAAAGTATTCATCACTTGCATGGCAGAAAAAGTGTAGTAATACATATGCTCATGCCAACCCACAGTCACAACTGCAGCATACCAGACATTTTAATGGGTGTACCCCACTGATATGTACCATTCCATGAGGCACATAACAGATGAACCTGAAAGTCTCTGGGGCCTGCTCAGCAGCATACTCAAATACCCTAATAGATGTCAAGGCCCACACCATGGCCAGACCACACTGCATGCTGTAACACCCTAGCAGATATAGCAAGCATTCCAAGGTGTGAATGTACATGGAAAATAGGAAAGCTACAGCAGCACACTACAGTCAAGACACCTAGCAGGCATACAAGTAGTGACTGTAAAGGGCAACTATTGAAGCCTTAGCAACAAAGTGCAAGCAAAAGTGAAAGGAAAGCACACACACACATTAACAGTAGTAGTAGTTGTAGGTGTCAGTGTACATACACAGTTAGTACAGGAAACTGGAGAAATGAATGGAGAAATGTTAATCTACAACACACCTGGAAATATGAGAGAGATACCAACCTTTACACTCACAGAACATTGTCCACAGCATAACAGCATGGTCCCTGCCCTTAAAATCTGAAAGGGCTATGCCTATCTCACATACCTTTTTATAGCACTGTTCTGAAATCACAGTGAGAACTGCAATCAGTACACAACTGGCTGCATGCAATTAGCAAATGCTGGCTAACAATTGGTGCAGAGGCCATTACATGGGCATATGCAGATACCTACAAAAGTAATATAATACGAAAAGAACACGGACTCCTTGCTCCAGCCAGCCAAGTTGATAAATCGCTCCAGCGAAAAACTTATCAAAGTCAATAAACAAGTGAGTTCTAAACGCAATTATATTATTAGGAAGCGTTTTCGCCACGCACACTGACATGGCTTCTTCAGAGAACAAACAACAAAAATAATCTAAGTCAGACATTTAAAGAGTAAGGAAAGGAAGTGATGTCAGGTCAATTTTTAAAATTCCTTCTAATTACAATTTTCATAAAACATTTTAGAATGTCATAAAATAGTGTTAAGCACTCAAAAAACAATACTTAACACATGTATTAATCATGAAGAATCCTTCTAATTACAGTTTTCATAAACCAATTTAGAATATCATAAAACAGTGTTAAGCACTCAAAAAACAATACTTAACACATATATTAATCATGAAGGATATATAAAATGCTGGTGTTTACAGTTAAAAAACCTAACAGCATATAAAACTACCATCAATAAATAAAACAAAAAATTAGAGCAAAAAATTAGATATAGTGTATAAAACTATAATTAATATAAGATAAGGAAAATATTAAAAAATACCCTCAAGCTATTTATCGTAAATAACTCCTCATTTTCAATACTGCTATTATATTACAGTTCTCATTCAACCCAGGAAAACGAAAGGCATCTGTTCTAAGCTGCCATTCAAGTTCACAAATTTCAAGTAACAGTGGAGTGGGACCGCCCTTAAGAGTTGCTTGTATTTGGTCAATAGCCATAAATGAAAAACTATGGCCAGGTTGGTTAATAATATGTTTAGCTAAGGCGTTACTGTCATTCCTATTTTTGATCGCATACAAATGTTCATACATACGATCACGTAGTCTGCGATCAGTCTTTCCAATATAGAAAGAAGGACAACAGTCGCACAGAGCAACATAAACGATAGATTTACTTTCACAATTCAGTGGGAATCTGATAGTGAATTTTTTATCACGTATATTAAATGTCTGGCCCGGTCTAACTTTATGACACCTATTACAGAAGCCACATGGATACATGCCCAACCTCCTGTTAAAAAGTTTGTTAGAAAAATCCCTCTGTAGGAGCTCTTTTAAATTAGTATTTCTTTTAAATACAAATCTAGGAAACAAACCAAATCTCTCAGTAAGGGTAGGGTTACTCAAAATGACGTCCCAGTTTTTCCGTATGATTGTAATAATGGCCCTTGAATCAAGGCTGTATGTAGTAATATAACTCAAAGAGGGATCAAAAGATGTTGTTGTATCAAAATCCACAACTACATCATTAGCAGTATTACTAAAATCAAGTGGAATTTCCAAAGTAGATTGAGTTTCAACAATGAGGTTGTTCTTACAAAGAATGGCCTTAAAAAAGCCATTAATTCTCTTTGTGTTTACCTCCATAACCACCTCATCAATGAGTTGAATCGGGTAACCTCTATTAGAGAACATATCTGACAATAAGTCACATTCCTTGTGAAAGTCTTCCAAGGTACTGCACATCTTTGCCGCTCTAACCAACTGTCCCTTAACTATAGCTCTCTTTTGTCTAAAGGGATGGTGACTAGAGAAATGCAGGAAAGAGTTGCAGTACGTTGGTTTTCTATAAATGTTTGAAACAAAAATGTGAGACTGATAATCCTTCAACAGTTTCACATCCAAATAGTCAATATCTGACGTGGAAAACTTGTAGGTAAACTTTAGGAATTCCGTAGTACTGTTAATGGTGTTTACAAAAACATTAGCTGCAATATTATCACCTCTAAATAGCAAGAAGATATCATCTAGATATCTTGTGTAGAATTGAACAGGTTTCATGAGTGTTGGTGAAGAAAAAAGGAAATGTTTTTCCTAATACCCCATGAAGAAGTTAGCCACGGAGGCCCCACAAGGAGAGCCCATGGCTTACTCCTTGTTTTTGAAGAAAATACTTCTTATCAAAAGTAAAGAAGTTTGAAGACAACACTATGTCCAAAATTTCAGTGACAAGATCGATTTCTATTTTTGGAGCTCCCAATTCAGCAAATAAGAGAGCAATCCACTCAAGTGCCTCCTGGTGGGGAATTGAAGTGTACAAGTCTACTACGTCCACAGTGAGAAAGTTATCATCACTGCTAAACGGTAGACTATTAATCCCCTCCAGGAAAGACCAAGAGTCCTTGCATACTCCTGGGAGACATTCCACATATTTGGACAAAAGCTTGTCAACTAATTTGGCACTGGGGTATGTCATGGAAGACCTTCCGTCAATTAAGGCCCTCATGGGTGGATTATTCAAGTCCTTATGTACTTTAGATATGCCAAACATAACAGGAATCTTTGGTAATGTGATATCTATATAATTATAGTTGTCAAGGTCAATCTTATTTTCGAGAAATAAATCTCGAAAATACCCTCTCATCCTGTTATGTGCACCTTGTACTTCATTGATAGATGCTTCGACATAAGCTGGTGACCTTAAAACAGAAAGCATCTTCTCCTTATAAGTCTGGTTATCAAAGATTACCAGCCCACCACCCTTATCAGGTTTAATTAATCTTACTGAAGCATTACAAAGATTATCTAATAGTTGGACCTGTTCTTTAGAAGTGTTAAAATCATAGGTCATCCCCTTCACTGATCTGTCATTAAACATGTGTCTAATGTCAACACATGCTCAAATAACAATAAGGAAGGGTGGAGAGGTGGATTAAAAACACTAGATAACTTCAAGGTGGAAGGAGCGGATGGAATCATTTCTTTGTTAAAAAAACAATTTCAGGTTGAGCTTTCTTACAAAACATTTTAAGTTAATAATTTCTTTAGAAATGTCCGCAAATCTACTCGGTACAAAAGTATATCCATAAGCCAATAGCTCAACTAGTTCATCTGAAAGTGAAAGATCTGTAAAATTATAGATCTTAAAGTCACCTTTCTGATTACAAATAATTTTTGGAAGTTCTTGAAAAGGAGAACCCACAAATGAATGTGATGCATCATCATTGGTTGTTTCAATAAGGCTTGAATTAAATCTCGTTGGACCATACACTGGCTGCAGATAAGTT
>NC_056736.1:116586981-116692204 GCF_019279795.1 Protopterus annectens | reverse complement strand
AGTTACATGTCTTAGACTCAGCTTCCCCCCTTAGCAACCACTACACGGTGGCCATGTTGGTTTTGGTCTGCTGGTCCCTCCATTGACATTCCATGTATTGCATAAAACCTACATTTGTAGGTTTAAAACCTTCGTTTTTATGTTTTATACAGAGCAGCCCGTTTGCGCGGGGCTGCGCTGGGTTTAAACATCGGCAATCGCTGAAAAATAAAATTATATTTTTAATATATTTGCATCAGGTTACTTTGCCAATGGCCACATATTTGGCCATTGGCATGCTGCCTGACACATATGCACCCTTTATTTGGAGCTGACATGGCTCCATTGCAGTTTTTGCAGAAACGTACTCAGTTGTCAACTGAGAACATTTCTGCAGCTAAAACGGCTCTTACACGGGCTGTTCTGGGCTTCCTGGATCGCTAATCATCCTCATTTGCATGCTATTCGGCTGCAAGTGAGGTGATTATTTATCCACGCCACTCGTGTAAGAGACGTTTTAGCTTGTCTCTTACACGGACTTTGGGCTGTTCCTGGATCGCGAAGGCTGCATGGAGTCTTACACTACTCTTAGACTCCGTGCAAGCCTTCGTGAATCCGGCCCATTATTTCATATCAGTAATAAATAGGTCCTAATCAATAAAGCATTAGAGATTTATTATGCTGTACAATACTACACCGTTGCATGTTTAAATGCCAAATATGTCCAGGTTTAAACCTGTGCTGCTGCCATAATTACAGTTGTGACATAAATCTGCAGATAACTCTGTCCTTCAAAATTAAAAGCATTTTAATTTTATACATAGCTGTATATTCTTATTGCATTAACTGGAAAATGTTTTCAGTAGCCACATTATTCCAAGCTACCCTTCCTTATGATCAATCCTTATATATGGGAAATTAATATCCACAGTTAGTAAAACTTATACATTTTTCAATTTAATTAAACAGTCTTAGTTTCTTAAATAAAAGCAGTTCCTTTGCTCTCCAGTTGTTTAAGGACAAAGTTCAGAAAACTTGAAACAGTTTCCATAATAAAATTCATACCTGCCACTACTAATTGAAAGGGAGGTTTCAGTAAGTTGTTTTGAACATTCACAGATCATAAATATATGGTATCTTACAACACTTCTGCTAACATGCCTTCGGCTAAGAAACCAAATAGCTCTTCATTGCATTTTCTTTTAATTTTCTCAACCACCTCAACTTCACTAGATATGTATATCTTTGTCCTAAAGCATCTCATACATAGATTCTGTAAAACATTCCTTATTCATAATCATAGTTTTGCTACCCACCTTCATCTGTACTCTTAATAGCAATTTCTTCATTCTTATTTAAAATTAGCATAATAACTGTTTTCCTTAAAGTCAAATACCTTAACATCACGTTCATACATTAAAATAAATAATGTGATGTTAGGGTGGTCAGAGGAATAACATGTGGAAGAAATGTGAAAACAATGTATATTTTAACTGTATAATTTTAATTGTTTTTAATAATGTATGATCATGTGATTTGTGACAAGATCATTCCAAAAACAAATGCAATCAATATCAGCAGCAACAACCCCTTTTTCCTATTTTGTACCTGGTGTGGGGTGACAAATCAGCAGTGACAGCCACCTAAGCCACTGTTCACACCGCTAGGTAACTATCACTGCAATGGAAAAACAATGCAATATGGGCAGTCTAATGAAGAAAAAAGTACATTTCAAGCATATTCTGTATGTTTTTTAATAATAAATTAATGCTTGTTAAGTCTGTGGCTTGGGTTTCAGTTTATACCTGTTTTTTAAACCACTTTTATATACAGATAAAGCCGAACAGGAATAAATAAGAAATACTAGTTATTTAATTGTTTTTGTTTATTTATTAGATGTTTGAAAACTTAGCAGTCAGACCAACTATGCAAACATTACAAGTGTTATCATCTTAACCCACTGGTTTATATGGGACACTTCTATTCATGGTTAATAAAGTTTCATAACCAGTTTTCTGAGTTGAAGAATGAGCACTCTGGGAATATGCAAATACTTAAATAAATGGTAGTCTTGGAAAGTTCATCCATAGCATTCCCACCTTCTTTAGAGTGTTATCCTATTTTGTGTAACCAGCAATAATAAAATCAGTCCCTTCTGGCTAATTAAATTCACTAGGCTTCAGACAACATGGCTTTCAGAAAAACAAATCTTGCCTTAACGGTCACTTGCATGTCTTTGAGGGAGTCAGAACAGTAACGTAATTCAGACTCTGATGAAATGCTATTTTTTTTCTACTTGTACTTAACTTTTTTCATCATACACAAGAGGAAAAACTAACCATCCCAAAAAAATAAGAATGAAATAATATTTCATACAGTGGATATCATGTTATTTTACTGAAAAAATACAATTATTCTGAAGTCTAATATCTTATGACAGACAACAGGAAATTGAGGTACTGCCACATTTTTTTAAGACAAACATACACTTGCACACACACACACACACACACACACACACACACACACACACACACACACACACGCACATATATACAGAGTACATGGATCACCTCAATCATGCCTTCACTGGAAAATGTAAATATGCAGTATACAAACTAGAACAGTATTAAGTACACTTTGAATGGATTATGCTTGACTCTTCACAGGATAATGAAGAACAATACAGAGAAAACATGAGATAACACAATGTCCAAAGTACATGACTAATAACAGATTTGAACATCCGTGAGATTGCCAGAAAGAAGGATCTAGTCAATGTTATGTCAAATAGTTATCCTTTAGTAAACAACATGATAATACTTGGTTAAAACCAAACAGAATGCTAAGGTCTGTTGTTTTATATTATAATAAAGGGAAGTATCACTCGTGCTCTGACCAGTACTGAGAATTTTCCTTCCTACTGTCCCTTCCTAAAGTAAGTATGCAAAAAATTAAATTAAAAAGAGCATGCACTGCAGATCAAGCAAATGGTCTTAAAGATACAGATTTTGAGATAAAAGATATTTAAATATTATTCATCAAGATATAGAGGGCATGTGGAGCATTTGATTTGTGGTACATAAAACAATAAATTATGCAGTTTGAGACAACTGGACTGGCTTAAAGCAACCTTGAGATTTTGAAGTTAATTGTCTCTCCTTGCATTTAGGGACAGGGTTTCTTACTGTCTACATCTAAATATACATGCATCATTTTACAGCAGTGGCTAATATTGTTTATTACTCTGTTTGACAGTGCGTGATACTAGACAGCTAACTCCAGTGAGTAATAGCCAAAGGAAGGATGGGCCAGCTAGAGCACTAGCCATGGTAGCTGGTTGTAAGGCATACCAGCCAGCAAAAAACTTTTATTTCAATAATGAATTTAATGGGAACTTTCAGAATGAAGCTGTGACTTTCAGGGGTGTAAGTGTTGTATTAAACTTCCTGGCTCCTTGCCATTGCTTTTTGAGGAGTTCACTGCTTCTAACCTATTTTATAGCATCTGAAATGTGTTACATACTTCTAAAGGAAGAAGCCATCAGGAAAGCATGCACTTGTTTTCTGACTGTGTGAACTAACGTGGGTGCAATTCATTTTCAGTCCAATATAATTTATATGGGACATCTGCAATGAGTTAAGAAACCAAGTTTTGAAACATTTCATTTAAAATGTTATCTTTGTAGAATTAAGGAATTCATTTTTACTTAAACAGCAACAAGACAAACTGTAAATCCGTACTGTCAAAGAACGATATCAGCTGTTTGTTACAACTCCATCACAGGCAATGACTGCAGGAGCCATCAGATGCTGACAGTAACTATGTGCTGGTCAGTGCAGGCATATTAACATAGCTTGACTGTTTCAGTATACATAAAATAATTCTTGGTTACTGAATGTTCTCCAGACAGCATGTCTCAGCACATATAATGAAAAGCCAAGGCAGATTTCTTGTTTTTGGGGAGAGTGAGTTAAAACTATTTTGTTAAAAATAGGATTTACAATAATGGATGTATGGAAACTGTTGGCTGCATTTATAAGATGATAAACTTGCCAAAGTAAGCAATGTAAAGTGTATAATTTTATCAATACATTTGTTTATTTATTTTACATTTGGTAACTATGTACATCATATGAGTTCTTGAAGAAATGAACTGCCATCATATTACGTTGTAAATTGTATCTCATAATGAATATTTGCCTGACGTACACACTGACTACATAAACTGTGTCTGTCGTAAAAAAAAACAAGCCATTATAAACAATTTACAACACTAAATTGGAATTGGCAAAATCTAAGAAATTAATGTGGAACTATGATGATTTTACAAATGGTCACATTTTTACATGGCCAAGACCCAAGAAGCTTGCTACATTGGGTAAAGAGATTAGAGAAAAAGATAATACCAGCAATATCCAAGAAGATACAACTGATCTGAATTGTAACATCCAGCTGTGTTATGGATAATATGGGCTCTAATGCTACCTCCAATTTGCAACCTTCCCAGGCTATTGACACTGAGAATTTGGCAGCCAGAACCAAAGAATCCAGCATCCTTCCCTCGGTTTTTCTGAAGCTTCCTTTGCAAATTCCAAACACGAAGCACATGGAAAGGATTAGGTCGCAAAGCAGAGGGAGAAGGAAACACCTTCTTTCATTGGAATGGAAAGAACAACAAGGGTAGAGCAAGAGAGTTCAGAGATAGATGATTTGGCGTTTAATTTATCTAGTTTGCAGATATGATTACCACAGCGTGAACTATTGGATAAAGGGCTTGGTTTCATACCAGATGCCCCATCTGTTCTAAGTGAAGTTATTTTGAACTTAAAATTATTTGGGTGTAATGTGATGTTAAAATCTTTATATGGCACAGACAACTCACTGACTCCTAATAATTTACAGACAACTCATTGACTCCTAATAATTTACAGAAACCAAGTACGTATATTCCGCAGAATACTGTGGTTTTAGAGACATTTATCCAGATATGTGAACGAGAAATATCCCAATATGCACATAGGGCTAAACATCATTTTTATAACCTGAGTAAAGAAGAGAAATTGGCTTTACAGACGTTAAAGGATGACATATAGTTATTAGACTGGCAGACATAGGTGGTGGGATTGTTTTATTAAACAAACAAGACTATAATGATAGAATGTTACATATGCTAAAAGATGAAGCAATGTACACTGCTATTAATAGTTTACAGGTTACAAAAATTGTTCACAGCATTCATACAAAGCTGTCTGAGCTTCTATGACTAAATAGCATCGCAAAAGATCTTTTTGTTTTTTTTTTAGTATAGAACATCCCACCATACCAGTTATTAGTGGTCTCCCAAAGGAATATACGGATAGAAATAATCCTTTTATGTGTTCCATCATATCAGGAAGTGGATGGGCAACAGAGCCCCTGTTGATATATGTTAAATACCAGCTGAAGAAAATTGTTGAACAGACTCCTACCATCATCAAGGATACTGGACACTTTCTGGGTATGCTCTCCAACTTCATGAATTTGATGTACACCAGAGAAAATCATCTAATGGTCACTTTAGCCATCCACAGTCTTTTCACTGTTATACCAAATGAATATGGTGTCACTTCAATTAAACAATTTTTAGAATGTAACACTGATTTTATTCCCATGAAAATAGAACTTATATGCACTTTACTAGATTTTATTCTATCTAATAATGTATTTATTTTTGACAAGTGCATTTATTGGCAGAGATTGGGTTTAGGTATGCTAATCTGGTATTAGCTGATTGGGAAACATCCATGGTATTGAATGACAACAATCCATTTAGATCAGCTGTTAGGTTACTATAAACATTTTGTGGATGACATATATTTGATATGGGGAAACACTCCTACCATGCTGAAGGACTTTGTATTACATTTATAAATGGCCACAGACTTTTTATGGTTTACCATGCACTATTCTGCCTTGGACATTAACTTTTTTAGATGTGAAACTCTTTATGGATGAGAAAGGTTATATGTGTACTGGAATTACAGGAAAGACTGTAGGAAAAACAATCTTTTGAACAGACAGAGCATGCATCTGCAATTTGTTTTTTCTAATGTTATAAAGAATCAGATCTATAGATCCTCCAGACTCTGCACTGCTGATCAAGACTTTTTAAAGGCGATAAGCAATTTGGGCCTGGAGTTTCAAGACAGAGGTTACAAATGACAGGAAACAGAGAAAGAGATGGTCGATATAAATGTGGTATGGGAAACTAAAGCAAGACCATACCTTAGACACAAGAGGAATATTTTGGCTATCTCAAATAACACAGAGGAAACTGAAACCACTGAGTATGCCACCCACTCACAGAAACATATTTACTCATACCTATACCACTGACGGTGAACATATTTGCAGTATCATTAGGAATAATTGGAAGATATTGTTACTTGACCCAACCATCAAAGATATTCTTGGCAATGAACATTAATTTAGTTTTAAGAGAAATAAGAATGTCAAGCAGTTGATTTGCTATACAAACATTGTCATGGACAATGTTTATTCAGATAGGGTTGGCAAGTTACCATACAGGTCTTGTTCGAACTGTAGATATATTTCAATGGAAAATGAGTTTATATATCCAGTTACTGGGAGATGCTACAGATATCATGAGTATATGGATTATAAGACAGGGGATATGATATATGTAGCAACATGTGTCTCTTGTCAATGTTTTTCTTGGGTAAAACTGACAGACAGCTAAAGGAACGTATCTCCAATCATATTAGCGACATTTGGCTAGGAAATATGAAGACTCCATTATGTAAACATATTTCTGAAAATTCAGGACATTCATTTTTGTTTATGGTCTTACAAGTACTAAAAGGAAATGTTTGAGGTGGTGATTTTACAATATGAACTGAGTAGCATGAAAAGAGATGGATAGTGGAACTACAGGCATACCAGACACCTGCTCTAAATGTCAATTTACCTTTCAAACTTGCCCTTAAGGGGCGTAAATTGTGTAGAAAGCTATGACTGGATGTATTATAGGTAATGCCTGAATGGGGATACTTGATTTGCTTTATTAATATACACACTCCATAGATCTTTGTAACCCATTCAGAATTAAAGATACTATGGAAGAAGTACTGAATATATACTGCGAACATTTTAAAATGCTTGGGCTATTTCATTTTATTATTTATATCTTTATTACTCTTACTATTTCCACTCATGACCTTATGTATAATGGAAGTAAGTTCTGCTACAGCACTGTGTGATTAGTTGGATAACAGAACTACAATTTATTAGATATTTAACTATAGTGAGGACCTATCTGCATTGAAGAGGTGTAGATTCATCCGGAAGACACTGATTGGTCAAGTAAAAGGCAGTGGCTAAAAGGAGCTAGTTGATTTGTTAAGTCTGCTATAATATTATGCAATCAGCTGGATAATAGAATCACAGTCTTATTGGATAGTTGACTTGAGTTTGAACCTATCCATATTGAAGAGGTGCAGATTTGTGTGGAAGACACTGACTGGATAACTAAAAGGCAGTGTCTGAAAGGAGCAACTTTGATTTCTTAGCTTCAACTATAAATGCTTCATTTTGCCTTCTAACAGCAGATCTGAAGAAAGGTTTAACTTGAAATCACTAAGCCTGCCATTTTAAGTTTTTATTCTTTTTATTAAAGAAGAGTTTTATGATAGTCAGCCTTGTGATCGCCTTGGTTTTGTCTTTTTGTTTTGCATATATATATATATATATATATATATATATATATATATATATATATATGAAGGATGCTGCATTTGGTCTAAATGCAAGTTTTTCAAAATTTGTTTAATTGACCACATTTGGTCGATACATGCAGATGGTCGACAGGTGTGTGAGATAGATAATCCCTGTGTAGGAAAATATTCCCTTTCCCCAGGAAAATCTCAGAGTTAGTAAATATAGTTAGCTAGGGTAAGGGGATGGTGGTGGCTTGCCCAACCTCCAAAAGTGAGAAGATCCATATATCTATATATACACACATACATACATGCACACCCACATATAAATACCTGCAAACAAACACGCACACACACACACATATATATATATATATATATATATATATATATATATATATATATATACACATATACACTTTATTAAGTTAGGTTTGCAGCAAAGTGTATTTCTGTTCTGTATTACTCCATGTGTCTTCCTTAAAGACCATTAATGTCATAAGACTGCCATTGCCAGTATGGTGATTTTAGATACTGCCTGACTGTGTGGCATACAAGATTGAGGTTCTGACTATGACCCAAGTAGCCTGAGATCCAAAAGTGGTCCAGGTCCTGGGAGATTTGGGAATAAGAGTGCGGGAATGATTGGCTAATTCAATGTATGTTTTTTAGCCATTGGGAATCCTAAGCAGGAGTAAGATTTAATCCATTGAAATTTTTCATGATTTCATGACTTTAAAGGAGCTCCTAAACCATGATGGATATTTCTTTCTTTCTTTCCTGTGTTTATTTCATTTTTGGTGAGATTGCTGAAATGGTAAACAGAATAGTGAGAAAGAAATCATCTTAATTCAGCCTTCATGCTGTCTTCAAAATAAAGAAAGAGCAAGACTGTTCTAAGTACAGAGATGAGATGTTACTTTCACTGTGATTAGGTAGGAAAATGAAAGAAGAGTGAGGAAGTCTTTCGGCTTTTCCTGGTTAGGGGTCACCACAGTGGAACTCTGGTCTGCTAATGATTGGCAGTAGATTTTTACATACTGGCTTGCTGGGCCTAATGCACAACCTTCAATGAAGGAACGTCCATTCACGCATGTCGCCACACAGAAGACGCTCTAACTGAGAATCGAACGGGCAATGTCTAACTGTGAGGTGACAACGCTACCGCAGCAAGAGTGAGGAAGTATTATCCTAAATTGTACTGAAATGCATTTTTCTTACCTTATCTGTATATTTATTTATTTATTTTACATTTGTTGACCGGGAGAGTCCAACTGGATTCAAGTCCATTTTCAGTGGAGGCCCGGGGAGAAAAGCTCCAAGAGAACAATCTTTTCTACGACATTCTGTGACAATGGAGAGAAAATAGTAATACAATTCCATCTAATATATTTTTTTAATAAATTCTCTGGAATTAAGTTTCTGAAGGGGATACATACATCATCATGTCTTATGAGTAACATTATCAGTGCGCTTCTTGCATATAACTGAGTTGTCATTAAAAAAAGCATGCGAATGATAGTGTGAGTTTTTTTAACTAAATATACTTACATTTATACTGCAATGAATACATTCAGATATCAGCAGTTTAATGACAAGTTTCAACGAAGATAATTCCTCAGTAGCAAACTGTACATCTGTTGGTATTTTATATCTTGGACCAGACCTGCTTAGTTGTCTTTGATATAATTCAAAAGTTTTTTAAAACCATACTAGTTACATGGCTACACAGACAGAAAGCCAGCCAAGTCTTAGCAAAAATGGGCATCAGATGGACATGCTGTCTGACAGTTTCATAAATCAGATTGCAGAACTTCACTTCTGGGCTTCAAATTGACCATCTTCAAAACAGATGTGAAGTATGTGCACTTGGACTCAGAAAAATTATTTTCCTGGAACCTGAACTAAGATATGGCAAACTTCCTTTTTGAGGAAATTCTGCACTTCAGACTCAGAAATAGGGATTTGACAAGGTAGAACAATTAATCTTTAAGAATTATAATGTAAGATCTACATTTTCACATTATTTTCCAAATGCTGCAGCCAATATCCAAACAAGTTGCTTTCCAGATCAGTTTCTTAAAGCATGTCTATATGTTTGCCCCCCCAAAAGGAAAAGTATCAGGAAGCCAGGACAGCTATATGGAAGTAGTTATAGACGTTAGGACCCTACTTTTATCATTTTAGTGGCAGTGATGATGCTCTGTCCACATTACACATTAGACACACACACACACACACACACACACACACACACACACACACACACACACACACACACACACACACATATACAGGCAGGCATACTCACAATGACACACATGAACACACACTCGAACACATACACACACACTCGCGCACACATGCACACACATGTGCATGCAGGGGCACACACACAAATAAACACACACAAAGTCTTGCCAAATGGAATTGTGTTCAGAATTTTTTTCTCTTTGTGTCTTGCTAGCCATCAAGCATCCTGTGCAACCTATCTATATAATTAACCATGGAATTCAGAAAGATCTTGTCTGCTCATGTAAATTGCCTACCTCAGGCAAGTCAATTGAAGTGACAGTGAGAAAATGTGATTCAGAGATAGTTGCAGGCACAATAAGATAGATCACATTATTGGTTCATTATCACATTTCTGAATTCCCTTTTTTGACTTTGGCAATCTCAGACCTGATGGCAGTAAGGTTTTCCCTGATGGCCCCTGCATCACATTGACAATGACAATTTCTATACACATGCACACACACACACACACACACACACACACACACACACACACACACACACACACACACACACACACACACACACAAACACACACACACATTCAGATCCCCATGCTTACATACACAGACACTCACATGCTCACCTGCACACCCAACAGCAAACAAGATCCCCAATAGCTGATTACACTCCCAGAAACATTCAACCCTTAATTACCTAGCTACAGTAACAACTTGTATTCCTACACATAGATTCATAGGTAGTTACTAGGCACATAGTCCCAGAAACCACGTCAGAACCTATTCCAGTTTCCTAATTGTCCCAGCACACAATCTGGTTAAGTGACTTGTTCAGAGTCACACAGAAAGCAAACAGAGGCAGAACAAATCAAGCCCTAGACTGAAAGAAGCACCTTATTAATAGGTCATATCCTTAATTCTGTGTACTAACTCTCAGACTAAAAGGAATCTTAATTGTCCATATAAATTAAAATAAAACAAGGAAAGTTAAAAGTCCTCACTCTAATTCTGAAAGGGGTAAATGTTCTGCCTATAATAAGTGCAAGAACAAGGTAATCAATATTAAGTCTGAACTTACTCTGTATCAAGGAATCACCCTTTTATGAGTTATAGATTTCTGAAGAGTTAGTGTGTCTATATATATATATATATATATATGTATGTATATATATATATATATATATATATATATATATATATATATATATATATATATATATATATGGGTCTATGTAATTTTGTCGAAAATCCATTTAGCTGAAAATTCCTGACAAAGAGTCCAAATCTCCGAAAATCCATTTTGCCGAAAATAGTACTGACAGTGTATACGCCCTTTTCCCCCACTGTAGTACGATCTTGGAGTGAGAATATTAAAGTAGGGGGTGTGTGGGGGGTGTTAATATTCTCACTCTGAGATCACACTATAGTGGGGGAAAAGGGCATATACACAGTCAGTACTATTTTCAGCAAAATGGATTTTCGGCAATTTGGACCCTATGTCAGGAATTTTCGGAGAAATGGATTTTTGGCAAAATGACACTGATCCATACATATATATATATATATATATATATATATTTATATATATATATATATATATATATATATATATATATATATATATATATATATATATATATATATATCATAAGTAAGAGCATTGTTTCCAGAAAAAAAAGAAGTTTTAACCTTCCTGTACTCTTCCCTCATCAGGCCAATAACTGAGTGCACTGCCCCTTTTGGTATGTACTTTTCCAGGCACCTGCAGCAGTTGGAGAAACTACAGAGGTTCCTCACAAGGGAAATTCAAGGTCTTCAGGATTTGTCCTATGAGGACCGTCTGAAATCACTCTCACTTTATTCTGTTTCATACAGACTGCTCAGAGGTGATCTCTGCCTTGCATACAAGCCAATCTCAGACCCTCCTTTATTGGAAATGCTGCATATCTGTAAGTCAAATGGTACTCAAGTTACTCGCTCTAACAGCATGTATGGTATGTGACATTAATAGAACTTTCTGGAGGGACAGATTTGTCTCCATAGGTTACCATACCTTTGGAACAGACTCCCACTTCATTATCCAAAAAAAAAAAAATAATTCAACCCACTTGTATTTACAGGGTAAAATGTTTAAATATGGAAGTTACACTACAATCCTTCATAGTACCATCTATGAGAAAAGGGTTCTGAATCTGTCTAGCAATGTGAATACTTATATTTATAAGCATAATTAGAAGAAAATAACAAATACTTATTGAGCTATCAAAATGTCAGAGGCTAACAAGTTGCCTAATATATTTTAATATCAGCTATTTTTGAGATGTAAAACACAAAACTCTTTTTAAGATAGGTGATTTCGTTATCAATGCAATGTATATTGTTACAGTTTTACAAGTTGTGTACTGTATTTTTTACAGAAAACATTTTCCTGAAAGTGGGTAGTTGCGATATTCTCCATTATTTTGACTAGTTTATATGTTATTGCTAATTAATGCCATATCAGTGGATTCTTCACTTTATGGATTTGAGAGGGAACTGGGGCATTAAAGAGAACAAGATATTTTGATAGGAAAAATTCATAAACCATAATAACATGTCAAGATGCTTCTGATTCATTGGAAAATAACAATAAATATGGCAACACTAGGGTATGGGCCAGATTCTCAGTGTAAGTCTGCCCTGATTCAGAAAGACTTGATCTCTGTGTAAGTGACTTATTTCGGTGTAAGGCCTATCTCTAAACAGGCTTACTAGATGGACAAGAATTCCAAAACATCTGCTTTCAACCTGCTTTCATTGTAAGTGGTCATTTAGAACAAGAGCATTTTTTTTTTATTTTGGAATCTAGGCCACATTACCTGGGTGAATGGTTTATATGTCCAACATTCACAATTAGACTGTAAATAGTTTCATATGAAAATACATCAAAATGGCAAGGAGTTTATTCAGCACTGTGCCTGTAATATAATGTTTTCTGCAAACACTCTTGGAGAATGTATTTTTAAATTTAAAACCAAATTTTAGAGAAAGCATGATATGGATGTCTTAATATGTTGTAAATATTTGAATGATATAAAATAGATGAGTGAATACCTTTTTTTATTTGAAAAATACAATTAAACACACCTTGAACCATTTTTCTGCTGATAGGATGTGCAGTCTGTGAAAAACTATAACCCTCAAACTTTCCATTCTTCAGTTATATTTCATATGAATTCTGGGACAAAACCAGTGGTTTTATACCTGAGAAACACAAAAAACAACTTTTAAAGGAAGAGAAGCAAGCATTACAGTTCTAAATTCTTTCTTTAATAAATTAATATGTACAGATCGTATAGGAGAAAGGATGGACTGCTGAACATTTAAGAATTTCAAGACCTGTACTTTTTGGTTGTAAGGACTTATAACCAACTGTGTTACATATTTATCAGTTTGTTTCCTGATTTACCAAATAATTGTTTGGCATCTTCTTCTCAGAGGTCCAGGCAAAGACAAAAGGCCTGTGGCTGACCAGCTTAGTAGAAGACTATAAGTTGAGTGCTGTCATTGACTCCCCAAATGATATTAACATACTGCAAGAGGCTCTCACTGTAACTAATGACTGGTGCCAAAGTCATGGCCTCAAGTTAAACGCAAAACATGTATCATCATACCGTTCAGCAGAAACACAGCCCCTACTGATTACCACATGAATGGCAACCTCCTAAGCACAGACCTGTGGTGAGAAACCTGGGTACTCAGGTTGACAACAACCTCACATTTGACCATTATGTAGCGACAGTGGTCAGAAAAGCCTTTTAGTTGGTTCATCTCATAAGTAAAGGGATTGCATACAGAAAAAAAGGAAGCTATTATCTCTCTATACTCCTTCCTCATTAGACCAATAATTGAGTATAACGCCCCGTTTGGTATGTACCTCTCCAAACATCTGCACCAACTGGAAAGGCCGCAGAAAATTCTCACAAAGAGAATCCATAGCCTCCAACACCTGTCCTATGCAGACAGGCTCAAATCACTATCACTCTACTTGGTATTTTACAGATTGCTCAGAGGTGATCTGTGTCTCACCTACAAGGCAATCTCGGACTCCATATCTGTAAGTTTAACTCCTAGCGCATTACCCGCTTGAAAGGCCTGAATCTAATATGCAACATCAACAAAGCCTGCTGGAGAGACAGGTTTGTCTTCCAGAGGCTGCCCCATTTGTGGAATAGACTTTCCATGCCATGCACATTAAATAGAGTACCTCACTGACCCTCTTCAAGTGCAACCTTGATGAGTGGATGGGAAACCACAAATTTGTCTCAGGCGACAGGTGCAGACTGATGTTTCCATTTGGGGATAAACTCTTGGTTAGGCTTTTAATTGCCCCAAGGCCATTAGCCTAGTAACCTTCTATGATCCTATCATCCTATAATTATGTTCAGGCCACAGAAGCAGAAATTTGATATCATAGGACAGAGAATATGAACCAGAACAAGGAAAATTTTGACAATCATTTTCCTTTTTCCTTTATGTGGTGTTATGTAGTGTAATATGTCTCCACATGGTTTTAAGTCAGATAAAATAAACTTTTGGAGTTGGGCAGCTGAAGGGTATACAGAAGGTGAGTGCATTACTTTTAAGAGTTTGTAATTATTTCTGGTTTTAAGGCGGAACCCATTGGTGATATATAAAAAAAAAAATATATATATATATATATATATAGATAGATATATATATATATATATATATATAGATAGATATATATATATATGGATCTACCTCAGATGATCAACAGACCATTTGATCGACATTCATTTGGTCGACAGCTCATTTGGTCGACAACCAGTATTCAAGGAACATAACAGGGATTTGCCCCCCTCCCCAGTGGTGTGCGACCCTGGAGTTGGTATATATAGTTAGGGGGTGTGGGGGACACAGCCCCCCACTTATTTTCGTTTAAAATGTGTAGTTTTTGTTGAATGTGTCATGTTTTAAACAAAAATATGTGGGGGGCTTCACCCCCCACACCCCCTAACTATATATATATCAACTCCAGGGTCGCACAACATTGGGGAGGGGGCAAATCCCCAGGTTTTTTCCATGAATACTGGTTGTCGACCAAATGAGCTGTCGACCAATTGAATGTCAATCAAATGGTCTGTCGATCGTCTGAGGTAGATCCATATATATCTATTTTAGCAGCTATTCCAAAAATTCCAAAAGGGGAATAGCTGTTAAAAATATGTATCTCTGTCACCAATGGGTAATTATAACCTCATAAATTGTTACTGTCATCTACTGCACTGATAATCATATTTGAATCACTAAATATTTTGTATAATTATTAGATAATTAAAGAATTTGTTTTTAGACTGATTCACTATTTGCATATCAGGTTTTCTTTTTAAAGTGAATTGCTCACTTTCTGAAGCAGCTAGGGTTTGCAATTAATTTCATTTCCAGTTATACTCCTCATGCTAAATTTATAAGTGAATTTGAATAGTGCAGTGTACTGTTTCCTTATTTAGTATGACTATCAGCTTTTTTTTTCTGTAACAACAAATAATGCCATGGTGCTTAGTGAGCAACAATTTACATACACATGCAAAGCATTCTGGATAAGCAAAAACAGTTTTAGAAGAGCCACTGCTTACTTGCATTGTAGTTTTACTACTAGATCACAAAGTGTGTTAATTTTATAGGTCTATAGTTTCATAGGTATATACTAGGCTAATGATCCAAGCCAAGTGTGTCCCTGTGTATCATGGGCTTTTATTAGGAGGTGGTATTTTAATTAGAAGGGTTCTAAAGATTTTATAGGGAGGAGTATATAGTATGATTTTCCACTTGCAAGACCAAGTTGACAATTTATCTTTCTCAAAAGTAAGAAATTCCTGTAGATGCATTGATAACAGTATAGAAGACTTTACATTAATTCTGATGGTGAGGTATTTTGCCATGGCAGGTGTTGTTAGTTCCAAGAAAATGCTCAGTGGGCTGTTCTTATCATGATCCTTGTCATTATCATCAACCTCTAATGTTTACATGTAGCTCAGAGTGTCATATGAGTTGTTGCCACTTCTGTCTAGTCAGAGCCAGTCTCCTACCTTTCATAACAGTCATGCTCACCTGCCTTACGTTTTCTCTTATACAATCCATTTACCTCTTGGCTAGACATCCTTTTGTCTTCTTTCTTCTAGTCTCTCCCAAATTCACTTTACCAATTGTCTCCAGCTTTCCTAAACATATGATCAAATCTGGCACCTTTCATTTTCTCCATAACTGGAGCATTAAGGCTTCTGCTCTGATTATATCATTTCTTCACTTGTCCCACAGTGTGCTTTTTGCTAACTGACTCAGGCACTTAATCTTCATTGTTTTCAGCTTCATCAGCTGCTCTGTCTTCACTGCACTGTTTTGTACACCTTACTATTGGACATCTTTGGCATTCTTCTGTCACCCATTACCCCTGACAATCTGTGTCAGTTGTCTACAGTACCCCTGATTCTATTTCTGATCTCCACAATCAGGCTTGCCATCTCAACTACCCCTCCCTGAAAATTGAAGTTGTTTATCTTTTCTATCTGTCACACATCTAGCTCAAATTTGCACTCTTGATTTTTCCACATGTGGCATTGACCACAGTCTTGTCTGTACTCATTTTCATCCCATGCCTTAAATTTTGCATTCATGTCCTTAATTTTCCTAATATCACCACATTTATAATATCATTTTTTTTCTTGAAAGACATTTTAAAGGTATTCAACCAATTCACATCACAAATATCCTTTAACATATTCCCCAATTGTGTTCCACTAACACCTCTTTCCAAACATTACACCAAGAATGTAAGTCTCCTTCTCAGAAAAATAAACTCCTATCTTTACTATAGCTCCAATTCCTCTGCTTTTTTCTTTACTAAACCTCAAGCCTACTGCCTGTAGTAGGTCTCATATATCTTGCAATACTTCCTTCATCCACATTTTATTCCTAGTCACTATTAGAAGATCATCTCTTTAACAAAGCATAATAGGAATACCTACCCTGTCTCCTGTACTATACTTGGCTTATGAATATCTTGCTTCAACCCATCTTGGTGTAATACTCATAATAATATTAAATAATATGCTACTAACAGGGGCAACCCTGGCTGAGTATCCTTTTCACCTCAGTTTTCTTATTCGGTTTTCCATTCAATAAAATGCTTGATTTATTGTTACCAAAAACTGAAATTATTAAATTCAATTTTTTTCCTTTCTACCATACATTCTAAATATATTCCATAATTGTTCATGATCTATACTTTTGAAACACTTTACCAGACACACAAGCATTAATTTCATAACATGCTATTCCTTGAAAACATCATAAAGTTACCAAGTGAGTAGATTTGGGCAGTCCTTAGAGGTTTGAAGTCCAAGAAACACTGACAGAATTAGTGAAGGCTATGTAGGGGGACACAATGACAGAATTTCAAACAGTGTTTGGACTCACAAAGATAGTTATAACGAGAGTAGGTATGTATTAGTGCTCAGAGCTGTGCTTGTGCCTAATTCTGTCATACTGTTGACAGACTGTATCAGTCAATAGGTCAAAGGGGACAAGTCAAAGTTGCTGTCAGCAAATGATGCAACACTACAATCAGACTCTGAACAGGAACCTGTTATAATGCTTTCTTCAAGTCTAAGATAATTCACTTGGAATCTTTACTAATTTCCAGCTTGTTCTCAACTGTCATTCTCACTATAAACATCATGTCAGTTGTACTGGATCCTGGTCTGAATGTTAACTGCTCATCTGCCTTCTTACTTTGTACTAATCCGCATATTCATTCATCATTCACCCTCTTAACATGGTCATTCAATGCATCATGAGTTTAATACAGCTGTATTGCCAGCAGCTCTAAATATCCTCTTTGTTCTTGTACACTGGTACTACAATGCCTAGTGCACCGACAACCATGAAGAGCCATTTCATCCCTAAAGCTCCCAGTACCTTGATAATAACTGTAGTAATTGTAGTTGCTTTCCCTGACTTGATCTTCAATAGTGCACTTTGTACTTCTAGGGTGAGTTCTTCTTCCTTTTTTAGTCAATTACAACAACAGGTAATAGGCAGAATATACCATATCAAACCAAGCACAGAATGCTTACAATATAAAGTTGACTCCCTCTTCTTAACCTGTGCCTCCCAGTCATACCTCTCAACTGTCTAGATTCTTGCTTCATATTTTTGGTTCATAGGTTCATACTAGGCTATTTGCCCTAGGGCATTTATAAGCCTAGCCAGAGTGTGTTTGGCTTTCGCCACCCATTTTAAATTAATTTTGCTATGCCTTTTTTTGAGGTTAGTATACTGTGCCTCTGTCTAACAGTGACACAGAAGTGATAGCCGGGGTAAACCTATTATCTCCCATCCACTCATCAAGATTCTTCTTGAAGAGAGTCAATGTGGGACTCTGCCTAACCTGGACTGGGATTTTATTCCAGAGTGAAGGGAGCCTCTGGGTTATGAATCTGTCCCTCCAGCATGTCCTATTTATTTCAGTGCTGAGGTTCAAGTCTCTCGAGCGCGTAGCTTGATGGGATTTGGATTTTCTGAGGTGCAGCATGTCCATTAATTCCGGGTTGGACATGGCTTTATACGTCAGGCACAGATCGCCTCTGAGCTGGCGCTATGCCACTGAGTAGAGCTGGAGTTTCTTTAACCGGGCAGCATATGGCATCTGTTTGAGCCCTTTGATCCTCTTGGTGAGGTACTTTTGGGGTCTTTCCAGTTGCTGCAGGTGTCTGGTAAGGTACATCCCAAAAGGGGCATTGTACTCAATTATGGGCCTGATGAGGGATGAGTAAAGAGGCACGATGACCTCCCCTGATCTAGATGTGAATCCCCGCATGATTAGGTGGGCTATATAAAATGTTTTTCTAACCACTTTGGCCACGTGGTTGTCAAATGAGAGATTGCTATCAACTTGGGTCCCCAGGTCCCTATTGACTTCTTCTGTACTTAATGGATTACCACCTATGTGGTAATTTGTGGGCACTTTGTTTTGCCAAAGGGGATAACTATACACTTTTTGGCATTTAGCTTGAGGCCATGGCTCTGGCACCAGTTGTCTGTTTCTATGAGGCCCTTTTGGAGGATGCTTGTGTCGGCTGGAGAGTTGATTATGGTGCCCAGTTTGCAGTCATCTGCGAACTTGGTCAGCCACAGTCCTTCCATGTTGGCCTGTACCGCCGAGAAATATATACCGAACAAGAGAGGTCCCAGGACTGAGCCTTGTGGGATGCCACTTGTAACTGGTTTGGAGTCTGACATGGCTCCAGCAATTCTAACCATGTGGGTTCTGTCCTTGAGCCAGTTTGCAACCCATCTAGTGACATAGGGGTTTATATTTAAGCTGGTGAGCTTATCTATAATGCCCAAGTGGGGTATTGTATCGAAGGCTTTTGCGAGGTCCAGGTAGGCTGTGTGGACCACCTTCCCCTTGTCAATGGCCTTGGTGACTGTTTCAAAGAAATCGACCAGTTTTAAGAGGCAGGATCTGCCCTTAACAAAGCCAAACTGGGTAGGATCCAGTGTCTGTAGGTCCCCAATATCTTTATTTACGAGGTCCATGATGATCCTTTCCATAGCTTTGCAGACCAAGCTAGTCAGGCTTATGGGGCGATAGCTTCCAGGATCCGTTGAGGCACCACCTTTGTGGAGAGGGACCACTGTTGCTGTACGCCACTCTTTGGGTACATATCCTGTAGTAAGGCTAAGACTGAACAGTAGATTTATGTTTGGGTTTAGCTCTTCTTGGAGTTCATGTAGAGCGCAGCCCGGGACACCATCTGGTCCCATTGATGCTGTGTTTTTTGCTTTGGAGAGGGCGGCACTTACCTGAGCATCTGAGATGTCAGGGGGGCAGCACTCTGTTGGGATAGATATTTTCCCTTTTGGTGGGGAGGGGGGGGGAGTTTGCACTGAACCTGTCAGCTAGGATGTTGGCAATGTCTGTGGGCTCGGTGTATTTTTTGTCATTTTGGACTAATTCTGAGCATATCTGGGAATTCCCACCCAGGTTCCTAACATAAATAAAGAAAGCCTTGTGATTATCCTTAGTGTCCTGTGTAATTTTTCTCTCGAAGCTGGCCTTAGACGATTTTATGAGTGCCCGTAGTGTTTTGCTAATACTGATCAGAGATGCCTTCCCTTTTTGGGATTTTGCTCTATCATGTAGTAGCTTCCTCCTTCTATTGTATAGTTTGTTTATGGCTGGGGTCCACCAGACAGGACGTCTGCCTTTGGAGGATTGGGTCTTGGTTTTATTTGGGATTGTGATGATCCATGCATTCCTGAAGGTGTTCATAGAATGCGTTTATAAAGGATTCTGCGGTCTGGGCGTATTTTCCACAGGCCCGGGCTTTGAAGGGTTCCGCCGGTTTTGAGGCATGTGAAATTTGCTTTAGAGAAGTTTTCACTGTGGTTTTCTGGGCAGGGGTGGGGTCGGGATGTGAATATCCAGTGAGATTAGTTTATGGTCTGATCTTACCAGTGAGGGATACACTTCTGGTCTGGAGCATAGTGTCCCCATGTTGGTGATGATCAGGTCCAGTATGTTTTCCCTCTTGTGGGAGTGGTAACAAGTTGTTCCATAGCATTTGAGTTTATAAATTCTAGGAACCTTTGGGCTAGGGTGTTGGAGCTAGAGTAATGCTCCCAGTCTATGTTTGGGTAGTTGAAGTCACCCAATATAATGGTGTTTGGAGAGACCTTCATATTTTCCAGTATTCTCAGGAAGGCCGAGTGGAGTTCCTGTGTTTGGGAGGGTGGTCTGTAGCAGGCTATAAACTGGAAGGCAGTTTTACCAACTGTTAGTTGCACATGGATAGTCTCTGATGCTTCGTGCTGTGCCACCAACCTGGAGGTGTGGGTATCTTTGACGAATATTGATACTCCCCCTCCTTTTGTGGTTCGGTCCAAGTTTTGGGGCCGAAAAGCATGATATGAGGTATAACCTGGTAGTGCTGGGGTGCTCTCGGGAGCCTTTAACCAGGTTTCTGTTACTGCACAGATATCGGTGTTCTCCATGCTAAGGAGAGTTTCGAGTGCATGCATCTTGAGGTTTAGACATTGAGTAGCATTACTCTTAGTTTCTTATCCCTTGTGATACCTATGGAGGTGGGTTTGTCTTTTGAACCTTGCCTAAAAAAGGCACTATGGGGGTAGCAAGAGCCTTTGCCAATATCCAAAAGCCCAGGGTTGACAGGTGCAAGCCATCCCTAGCGAAGCATCGTGGCTTGTCGAGCATGTCATCCCAGGCTGACAGGCATTGGATCCCCTTTGAATGACACCAATACTTAAGCCAATTGTTGAAATTGATCATCTTGTCTTCATATTGTGGCATCATTCTTGGTGAGGGTAAGATGCTACTCAAGCTCAGGGTCATACCGGCCTGGGCTACATGCTCAGAGAGCTCCTATATGTCTCTTTTCATGTAGTCCAGGGAGGTACGTCTCAGGTCATTCACACCAGCATGGACAATGACTGAGTCATATTTGTACTTGCCTTGGAGTGACCTGAGTGCTTGTGTTATGTGGCGGATCCTAGCACCCGACAGGCAGCTCACCGTGACCTTCTACTTGTTCAGCCTGGTGAGTGGGACGTAAGTGTGCCTGACAATAGAGTCACCTATTATAAGTGTATCAGGTGTGTTGTTTAGCCTTAAGGGCTGTGACTGTTCGGCACACTGGCTTTGTGAGCTATGTGTTGCACGTGTTTTGTTTTGGGGTAGCGGTTGCTTGGGTGTCTGCTTTGGAGGTCTCTGCTGCTTAGGCAGATTTTTATTCCTCATAAGAATTGTAGTTTTCTTCCAAATCACTGAAGATTTCAGCACTAAATAAATATAGACATTTGAGATGCAGACTTAATATCCTTCACAAAATGCATGCTAATGCAAACCCTGTTATCCTTGCAACTTTCTGTGTTTATAAGAGCAATATTTAAAATTTGCCCCTAATTTTAGGCCTTTGATATCCCCATTAATTTTGTGTTTGTCCACATTTTTTGTGCTTAGAGATTGAGAGGTGTGCTCCCTCTGTGTGAAGCAGGTCCAGGTGGTGTCTCCACAGGTTACCGTACCTTCACCTTCACTGCTCACTGGTGTCGGTATTGCTAGTGACATTACTCAGTGTCATGACAAGCTGGTACCAAGCGTTGGCATTACAAAGGTGGCCATTGTACTGCCTGATAGGGTTCTTCCTATAGTCCTTGTGAAGGTGGAGAAAGATTTCAGTTTTCTGGCACCACCAAGAGGAACCCATGCTGAAATCAGTGCCTGAAGAGGATGTGTTCACTTTGTAGGGTCAGAATGAGGAAGAAAATGATCAGCTGGCATGCACATTTGCATTTAGTAATCACCAAAGGATGTGCATCATCAGACATGATGGTTGCATGAGGCAAAGTATCATCACTGCAAACAAATAGTGCTACAAGCTTTGCAGTGTCCATGCATACACACTATGCACATGACCTCCCAGTCCAGGCATGAAAAGAGATGAGCATGATAGTGATGACTGTAGCTGATAACATATCATGTTATAGATATGATTCAGTGACAATTGCAACAATCACCTCATTTTTATAATGTGTGCGCTATGAGACTCATCTTAACTTGATAAAAGCATGGCCAATGTACTGCAGGAGATTGGATTATGATGAGCAGATTAGGAACTGGAGTATGGTGGATAACAGAATGTACAACAGACAGAATAATGGTAATGGGCTTTATGACTGCAGTATGCACAGAAGACTGCAGGGAAGCAACAGGAGCAGATACTGAGCAAATATGTATGTGTGTGGTAACATGTCACAAGGCATAACTGGGGGTTCTCATGTTGTAGGGGCTCACCCTGGCATACAACAGAGAACAAGATCAGAAGAGGTTGCATTTTTACTGTGGGGGGAGCGGACACCATAACAAGGAATAGGTAACAAGATCAATACAGATAACTGTCCTAATGTGTGGGATCTGCAGCAGTGTACCCTATGAGCACAGGCTGGAAGACATTTTACTGGGGATATGGTGCCTCTTGTGCATAGGTCACTGCATGTGCTGTCAGCACAGCGATGATGGATGGCAATTTTGGTAACATGCACATTTCTAGTCAGGATAGTACAGTGCTTGAATGGTGACAGCAGATTAGCAAACAGGTCTGTGGTCACCAAATAGGACAAGTAGCCATGCTACAACTTTTTGGCCATGTCTTGGTTCCAAGACAATAGCAACAACTGGAAAAGTTGATTATATCAGAAATAAATGTGCTACTACCTGCATTATGCACAAGACCAGGTGAAGCAGGGACCTGGGCAGGATATCAGTGCTTTGGTCAGTCATAATAGAACAGTAGAGCAGGTGAGTCACATGGTCACCAATATGATACTGTGTACCAAGACAAAGGCTCAGGATATTGTGTGAAACAGGTTAATCACAGGAGGTGGATCACCAACATAGAGACATCTCACAGAGGTGAAGGAATTTCTGATGTTCCTGTCCAGTGCAGATGATAGAATCTCATACAACAGGGTGGCTTGAATGCGAAAAATGGACTGGTGACAACTGCCCACATGTCTGTAAGGGAGACAGCAGGTTAGTACTATAAAGATCCATTATATTATCACAGTGACCAACTAGCATAAATGGTTTAGTCAGCAGAACACATATGTGTATTTATTCTCGAGGTACATAAAAGCTACTAACACAACTCAAGCCTTATGATGTGTGTGTGTGTGTGTGTGTGTGTGTGTGTGTGTGTGTGTGTGTGTGTGTGTGTGTGTGTGTGTGTGTGTGTGTGCCTGTACGCTATGTAACTTATCGGCATGTGACAGTTCTCTGCCATGCTAGAAGTGGCAGCTTTGATCTAGAATTGCCAGCGGTATGCTATCTTTATGCATTCACAGGTTCCACAAGTAGAGGTACATCATTGATGTCAGTGGGTAACCAGTTGCAGACAATGATAGTACCATGCACATGGCACAGAGCAAAACACAGTGACACTGTAATCAGTGCTAACTTGGAGGGCACCCACACATCCCCAGCAGCTGAGATGACAGCAAAGTGTTAAGAATAACCTCTGGCATCCCCTTTATATAGTGGTAGACATTCTAACCATGTCCGTCTCACCAAAGTCACACAGACATCACCAGCATAGATGTATCAGTGCAGTGTACTGCCTTTAAGGTGCACACACTAGCATACTGTAGGTAAGAAGGGTGTGTAGGTGGCTTTTAATGCCATGACTCCTGAACTCTATTTCACCTAGGTGTCACCTCTTGCATCAGTTGCTTATATAGAAGTCAACAATTCAGGCATACACAATCACTATGAACACTGTATAAGAGATGTTGAATGTGCTGGATGACCTACATAAGGAAGCACAATCACTGGAGGGATTGCCAGACGTCCTGCAATGCATACAGAATGATAAGGTATGTATGGACCTGGAACCTACTTGTCAGATGAGGGTGCAGTAACTCACTTATAATCCATTTATGCATCCATGGCAGTACTTGCAAATGACCACAGTGGCCATGCTAAGGAATGTATGCATGATACATGGTCACAGGCAAGGCAAATATAGATGTCACACATTCGTTAAGGGACAGCATAACTGTCCTTTCTTTCTTCCGTGGGTGTCTCCAGTTCTATGCATGGATACTCTCATGTTCATGGTCAATGTTGTTCTGATTCCATCTTGAGAGTACTTCATGGGCCAGCCACTCATAATCCACAGTTCTATTTCATCCCAATCCCTGTTGCTCTATCAATTGCAACAACTATCTGTGTCCTTTCACAAGGTCATGGAAATTGACCGTTTACTGCTTTCTGACTTGGGGGGGGCATTGTGGGGTTCCCATACATGGTCCAGAAGTGGTTTGCCATCCATCAGACAGATGCTTCTAGTCCTAATACAGAAGTGCTATATAGTACAACTAGTAAGTGATCAGTTACCATTCCACCTATGGCAGCAATGTCCAATGTCACTGTGCACCACCCCACCTGTGCATACAAATTATGCCTATACCCTGTTTAACCCTCTGCCCCATGTAGGTATGATAATGTCTGATACACATTATGACCATTCAGTATACTGTAATGCACAGCCTGAGTGCATTAAAATATGCTTACATTTTATTCTGTGCTGTCATAGTTATGGCTAATAGTGGTGAACTGAACTCCACCTCTTTTCCAGTATCACTATGTACTGCAATCACCATTGCTTCTCACTGAGTACCATGGTAGCTAGTTCCTACAATGACTGCTCACACATTTTGTTCTTTGCTGTTACTGTTGCTGCTGCTGCTACAGGTCTGTCTGGCCGATATACAATATTCTGAGATCGTAGCTGCTTTTATAGCACTATATTGTGTAGCAAAGCACAAACGACACAAATCTTACTTCTGGTCTCCAGTGTATACTGCAGTATGCCAACAGATGTATCTAAGCACCAGAAGTGAGCCATAGTAACTCTGAATGCATGTTCAGTGGTGTTTAAAAGGCAGGATCTGCCCTTTACAAAGCCAAACTGGGTGGGGTCAAGTGTCTGTAGGTCCCCTATGTCTCTGTTTATGAGTTCCATAATGATTCTTTCCATAGCTTTGCAGACCAGGCTAGTTAAGCTTATGGGGTGGTAGTTTCCAGGGTCTGTAGAGGCACCCCCCTTGTGGAGTGGGACCACTGTTGCTGTATGCCAGTGTTCAGGTACATATCCTGAAGTAAGGCTAAGGTTAAATAGCATTTTTATGTGTGGGTTTAGCTCCTCTTGGAGTTCACGTAACACGCACCCCGGGATACCATCAGGTCCCATTGATGCTGTGTTTTTTGCTTTGTTTAGAGCGGTTCCCACTTGGACATCTGAGATGACAGGGAGATTACATTCAGCTGGGATAAGTATTTCTTCTTTTGGGGGTGAAGGAGGGGAGAAATTTGCACTGAACCTGTCAGCCAGAATGTTAGCAATATATGTGGGTTCAGTGTATTTTTTGTTGTTGTGAACCAACTCTGAGCATATCTGAGGGTTTCCGCCCAGGTTTCTAACATAGCTGAAGAAGGCTTTGTGGTTATCTTTAGTGTCCTTAGCGATTTTTCTCTCAAAGTTTGCCTTGGATGTTTTTATGAGAGAACGTAGTTTTCTGCTAATGTTGATCAGAGATGTCTTCCCTTCATGGGATTTCGACGTGCAGTAGCTTCCTTCTTTTGTTATACAATTTGTTTATGGCTGAGGTCCACCAGACAGGATGCTTACATTTGGTGGAGAGGGACTGGGATTTGTTTGGGATTGCATGATCCATGCATTCTTGGAGATGTCCATAGAAAGCATTTGTGAAGGATTCGGCATTGTGGGATGTGGTATCCACTGGCACAGTGGGTTTAAAGGATACCATGTCAGTCTTAAGAAGAGTGAAGTCTGCTTTTGAGACGTTTTTCACTGTGGTCTTTTGTGCTGGGGGTGGAGGTGGGATATGTATATCCAGGGTGATTAGTTTGTGGTCAGATCTCACTAGTGAGGGGTATACTTCCGGTGTGGAGCATTTTGTCCCCATGTTTGTGATGATCAGGTCTAGTATATTATCTCCCCTAGTGGGAGAGGTGACTAGTTGTTCCAGTGCATTTGAATTTATGAATTCCAGGAACCTTTGGGCTAGGGTATTAGGGCTAGAATAATGTACCCAATATATGTTTGGGTAGTTGAAGTCTCCCAGTATGAAGGTATTTTGTGATACATTCATATCCTCCAATGTCTTCAGGAAGGCTGAGTGGGGTTCTTGAGATTGGGAGGGTGGTCTGTAACATGCTACCAGTTGTATAGCAGTTTTGCCTATGGTTAGTTGCACCTGTATGGTCTCTGATGCTTCATGTGTTGCTACTAACCTGGAGGTGTGGGTGTCCTTTATGAATATGGACACTCCCTCCCTTTGTGGTTCGGCCCGGGTTTTGGGGCCGAAAAGCATGATACGAGGTATAGCCTGGTAGTGCTGGGGTGCTCTTAGGAGCCTTGAACCAGGTTTCAGTTACTGCACAGACGTTGATGTTCTCCATGCTGAGGAGTGCATCAAGTGCCTGCATCTTGAGAGTTAGACTTCTGGCATTGAGCAGTATTACCCTTAGTTTTTTTCCATTTTTGTTTTCTAAGGAGGTGGGTTTGTCTTTTGAGCCTTGCCTAAAAAAGGCACTATGGGGGTGGCAAGAGCCTTAGGCAATATCCGGAAGCCCAGTGGTGACAGGTGTAAGCCATCCCTTGCGAAGCAGCGTGGCTTGTCCAACATATCATCCCAGGCAGACAGACATTGGATCCCCTTAGAATGACACCAGTACTTGAGCCAATTGTTAAAGCTGATCATCTTGTCTTTGTATTGTGGTATCATTCTTGGTGAGGGCAAGATGCTGCTCAGGGTCAGGGTCATAGCAGCCTGGGCTACATAATTGGAGAGCTCCTCTATGTCTCTTTTCATGTAGTCCAGGGAGGTACGTCTCAGGTCATTCACACCAGCATGGACAATGATGGAGTCATATTTGTACTTGCTTTGGAGTGACCTGAGTGCGTGTGTTATGTGGCGGATCCTAGCTCCCGATAGACAGCTCACAGTCACCATCTCCTTGCCCAGCCTGGTCAGTGGGACATCAGTGTGTCTGACTATGGAGTCACCTATTACTAGTGTATCAGGCAATGTGTTTGGCCTTAAGGGCTGCGATTGGTCGACACACTGATTTATTGAAGTATGTGTTGCATGTGTTTTGTTTTGAGGTGGTGGATTTTTGGATGTCTGCTTTGGGAGCCTCTGTTGTTTTGGTAAGTTTTTTATTAGAGCCTCCGAGTATGTCTTTGTGTTTTTATGTGTTTGGTTTGCAGTTGTGGTAGGTCTATGTGGAACTGGGATTGTTGTGTGTGTGGTTGCCATCTCCTCCTGTCTGGTCATGCCAGCCCTGAGTTGAGAGAGTTCAGCCTCCAGTTTGGCTATATAGTTGCATCTCTCACATGTATTTGTGTTTGTTGGGAGGAGGAGAGGGTTGTCTGTGTACATGAGACAACTGTAGCATTGTTTCAAGATACCCAGATTGACCAGCTGAACTGGAGATGACGCCAGTAATCTACCACTTGACATGCTAGAACAGTATAAGGGAGTGGTATACCTTTAAGGGAAGTGGATATTCACAGGGGTGGTAAGTAGATGTAGTGCTTTACTTAGTACAAGAGTGCTTACTTAGTAGAGAAGTATTGAGAACACGTGCTAGGCTTATAATACAGTGAGTAGTCTGGTTATACTAAGAGTAGAGCTTCCTTAAGAGAAAATTTGAAGAGCAGACTTGGCGGAGCCAGAAAAAGTTTAACCTTGTTTAACCGCGCTATGCTTATGCGACGCATCAAAAGCCGCAAACGCGGATTTTAAACAGTGAACTACAAAAGAGCTAGAAATGGTCCAAAACAACCAATTACTACAGCTTCTTGTGCTGAGGTCACTTCCCCCAAGGACAGGTAGGCTGCTCAAGGCTCCCCACTCCCACTGTGAGCAAAGAAACTTCCTTCTATCCAAGTAAGGTAATGGACAACACAGGAACTACACCACAGCCCAGAATACAGCAATGCCTGTAAACTGGTCTAAACTAGTCGAGGAAGGCGGAAAACAAGGATTATTTTTTTGTTTTTTGGTAGAAACACACAGAAAATGCAGAAACAGTGATAAATTAGTTACACAGGCTAGCACACTTTAGTGGGCAGCCTCCACAGTTAAATTAAACAAACAAACAAGCAAACTTTCGATCAAATTCGACTAAAATGTAACTTTATGTGCAGATTTTAAAATAATGCAGCAATCAGTTAAAAAACAGTTCAGGCTAGTTCAAGGTAAGCTACAGAAGCTATTCCAAGTGAAAAAAGCAAAGATACTTAAATCCAGAAGGTAGTCACTTTTCTGAGTTCCCTGCTGCTAGGACCACTCTGTAAACCCACGTGGAGCTTGTCTGAGCAGTATAGCCAGGAAAAAATGCCCAGAGGCGGATTTTAAACAGTGAACTACAAAAGAGCTAGAAATGGTCCAAAACAACCAATTACTACAGCTTCTTGTGCTGAGGTCACTTCCCCCAAGGACAGGTAGGCTGCTCAAGGCTCCCCACTCCCACTGATGAGCAAAGAAACTTCCTTCTATCCAAGTAAGGTAATGGACAACACAGGAGCTACACCACAGCCCAGAATACAGCAATGCCTGTAAACTGGTCTAAACTAGTCGAGGAAGGCGGGAAAACAAGGACTATTTTTTTGTTTTTTTGGTTTTTAGGTAGAAACACACAGAAAAAGCAGAAACAGTGATAAATTAGTTACACAGGCTAGCACACTTTAGTGGGCAGCCTCCACAGTTAAATTAAACAAACAAACAAGCAAACTTTTGATCAAATTCGACTAAAATGTAACTTTAAGTGCAGATTTTAAAATAATGCAGCAATCAGTTAAAAAACAGTTCAGGCTAGTTCAAGGTAAGCTACAGAAGCTATTCCAAGTGAAAAAAAGCAAAGATACTTAAATCCAGAAGGTAGTCGCTTTTCTGAGTTCCCTGCTGCTAGGACCACTCTGTAAACCCACGTGGAGCTTGTCTGAGCAGTACAGATTAGCAAATATAAATAGCTAAATATAAGTACTAATATAAGTACTAACAAAGTATTAAAGTATTTCCTGAGAACTTTTACTATGATATTTAACATATTCAAAAGTATGGCTGTTAGTAGAGTCCACTAAAAGGTCTATGTAGCCATTAAGCCAGTCTATCATTTAAACGTTGTTTCAAAGGCAGTTTTAATGCATGTAGGCTGACACATAAAAGTGTGACATGCTGTTGGCTTTTGCTTTTACTAAAACTATCTCACGCATTGAGTGGTATGACATTGAGCACCGGGGTAAAACTTTTACAGGCCTTTATATTTGTTGTTAAAGACATTAAGACTATAATGCTCATTTGGATTTTTCAAACAACATCTAAACATTAATTTTAAAATAAAACTACAGCTATGATTTTTCTCCATATTATCAAAAATAAATGATATCAGTGACATAAATATATAGCGAAGCTACAACTTAAGGCCTAAAAAAGACCATAGCATTTATGTATTAAAGTGAGATTTTCATTCAATTGAATATCGTAACATGAAAACTGATGCGAAAAGATTTTTATTAGAATTCATAAATGTAGTCTCTCCTTTAATTGGAAACTAGGTTAATTCTGAAAGCATTTATAGGAAGTTGTCCAAACATAATTTCCTGAATATTATATAAGGTTATATCAAACCATTTCTAAGGTATATACACAAAGCCAAAAACACTAAGACGGTCACAGTATTAGTGACTATATTCAGCAGTAAGGAAATTAAACCAGCACTTCTTCATATGGCCATTTAATGTTAGAATATCTTCAGAGTTTCCATATGCTGTATAGGGCTAAGTGAAAGGTGTTTTCTCTTCACTGGCTGCCCTATGCATATACTTTTCATCTTGGTAAACCATTCAGCCTCTTAAAAGGTTTTGTGATGCGCTAAGTGCAATTGTTGGTGTGCTACAGGATGGTGATCTGACTTTATTTATAGATCCAGCTTTTGGCACAACTGTGTTACATTGGTCTTGACATTCAGCTGTAAGAGTACACTGTAAAAGCAGCTGAATCGCCATTAGTTACTTGCTTAAAGATGGCAGTTTATCCAATGCCTATGGTTTATGCCAGATGCATGGTTAACTGAATTTCCCTGTCTAGGTCTAATTATATCCTGATCTCCCACTAATTCCTGGATGATTTTCCCTCAGTGGTAACCCATTCCACTATTTGTACTGATCATAGTGTTTAGCTCCACATTACCAAAGTCATCCGTGGCACACTCAGCAGCATCTAATATCTTACTTTCTTAGTACCTCATCTTACTTCTTATATAAAACTCTCCCTGTCTGCTAGTTTTACTTTTGTGTTATCCATTGATACCTCACTGTAGGTAAAGAGTGGATTTTTCCTACAAGAGTTATATCACTGCAATGATAACTTATTCCCTTCCATTTTCTCTATCGTTTGTCAAAAATTTATCTCACAATTTAACATTTAGAGGTATGTAAATATATTATTAGTCTACCAACTTTCAAGACTTGCTCTTATTGCCATGACTGACACATTAACTGTTTGTTTGTTTATTTGCTTAATTGCGTTAGCAGGTGGACTAGTCAAAAGACCATATTCAGCCATGACTCATGCAATTTGCAGTAGCATGTAATGAAAAGAATATAGATCCTGAGATTCAGGAAGTCATTATGCAGTGTGCTAACCTGTATTGTGCAGATTTCAGCAGAGCATTATGCCTGGGTGTTTTCAGAAAATGCTGAACCATGACAGTAGTATGAAGGCACTAACTAAGCAAGAGACTAAGAGGTCTAATTAAGTCTAATAAGGCCAACTACAAGGTCAGGATAGCCTCTCAGGGGAAGGACAAGTACAAAACCTTCTTCAGCTATGTCTGGAACCTTAAAAGTAACACACAGCAGTGTGCTGAATTGGTGGTTAATGGCGCCACCTTCACTAATCAGGGAAACACAACAAATCTACTGGCTGATAAATTCAGCTCTAATTTCACCCCTCACCACCCCCCCCCATTACCCCATGTGAAATTCCTTCTAGCATACTTGCTGCAGCTATTAGCAGGGATCAGATTCTGGCAGCACTCACTAAGGCCAAAAGCATTGCTTCAATGGGTTCTGACAATATCCCTGGTTGCCTCCTGAATAGTCTAAAACACAACCTATCAGGACCGCTTGAGGCATTCTTCAAGTACAGCCTCAAAACAGGTTCTGTACTGAGTGAATGGAGGACTGCAACAGTCATCCCTCTTCATAAGGATGGACTATCAAGTAACCCTGGGAACTACAGAACCATCAGTCTGACAAGTCTAACATGCAAAGACGTGGAACAAATTATCATTGAAATGACTAACAAGGGCATTGGTAACCTACTGACATGGGACCCATCCCAGTTTGGCTTTGTTAAGGGAAGATTGTGCCTACTTAACATGGCTGATTTATTTGAGAAGGTCACCAAGGCAATGGATGAGGTTAAAACAATGCATACTGCATGCCTTGACCTGGCCAAGGAATTTACTACAATGCCCCATTCAGCCATTGTTAGCAAACTCTTCAAACTAGATATAAATCCCTATATAACTTATTGTATTGCTGACTGGCTCACAGATATGACCCAAGAAGTCAGGATTGGTGAGAATACCTCCACCAAGAAACTGGTCACCAGTGGAGCACCTCAGGGCTCCATGCTGGGCACACTCCTGTCTGGCATCTACTTTTCAGAAGCCAAGGCTAATGTCAAAGGCCTTTGGCTTACCAAGTTTGCAAATGAATGTAAATTGGGAGCTATCACAGATTTTCACTATGGCACCAACATCTTGCAATGGGTCTAACACAGACTAATGACTGGTGCCAAAGCCATAGTTTAAAACTCGGTGCCAAGAAATCCATTATAATTCCCTTTGGGAAACTGTCCACTTAAGTTAATTACTCCATCAGTAGAACACCCCTAATAAGAGTCGACCCAGTGGTTAAGGATCTAGGAACATATGTAGACAGTAAACTTGCCTTTGATCATCATATAGCAAAGATAGTAATACAATCTTCCAATGTTGCCCAACTTATAGGTAAGAGTATGGCATCCAGGTACAAAGAAGTTATATTGCCACCCTACTCAGCCCTTATCAGACCCATCATTAAGTACAATACCCTCTTTAGAATATAACTAACAAGACACTTGCAACAGGAGAAGCCAGGGCATGAATACCCTGTCCTACATGGATCACTTAAAGGTTCTATCTCTGTACTCAGTATCCTACAGGTTGCTGAGAGGTAATCTATGTCTGTCTTATAAGGCATCCTCAGCCCCAGCCCTAATGTATCTTTTGCAAATCTGCAATACAAACAGCACTATAAACACTAGATCCAAGGATATGAACTTCACTTGTGACATAAATAAAACATGCTGGAGGGACAAATATGTGACTCAAAGTATCCCCATGTTGTGGAATAGGCTTCGCAGCTATGTGAAGCAGAGTTCATCACTGACCCTATTCAAATAAAACGTCAACCATTGGATGGGAAATTGTAAATTCAACCCCAGTCTGGCTCCATTATCTCTGATGGACAGAGGCAGTCATTAAGTAAAATGTTCTCCAATTAACACCCCCCCAAAAAACATTTGCCTTCTTACTAATATACCCCACTCCTGATAGATGCTCAAGGTATTTGGGGACACAATTAGGTATGGGTGCACTGCTAGGCTTATAAAGGCCCTAGTGGTTGTTAGCCTATTAACAACCAATGAATCTAAATCATCTGTGTCTGCATACAGAGTAATGTGGGGATTCCCCGTATTCTTGGATATCACCCTATTACCCTATCACTCTGCTCCATTTGTGGTTAGCCTTGGAGTTCTTTCAACATGTGCTGCACTGCATTCCTCTTTTCCTGCTTATACCCACCTAATTTTTCTTGCAACAGAATCCTACACAACTAATATTCACAATTCTTCCCATCCATCCATTCATCCATCCATCCATCCATCCATCCTCAACCCCTTTTCCCATTTTGCACATGGGGTCAGGGTGTCACTTCTGTAGTGACAATCATCTTGAGCCAAGGTTTACACCACCGAGTGGCTAGCCCTGCTGCAGTAGTTCATTCATACCGCTCACTCGTGCACACACTCTCACCTATGGCCAATTTAGAGTGTCCAGTCCACCTACTGGATGTCTTTGGAATGTGGGAGGAAACCAGAGCACCTGGAGAAAACCCACATGACTGCAGGGAGGACATGCAGACTTCACACAGAAGGCACTACAGCTGAGATACAAACCGGAGAATTTCTTGCCATGTGGTGACAATGCTAACCACTGCACCACTGTGGCCACACCTAATTCTTCCCTTACTGTCCTTCATTTCTGTCCTTTCTTTTGATGTCTCAGTCTCCCAACCTGAGATTGTTTCCCCCTTTGTTATGATTATACACTTAGCACGTATCTTACCTTCTTCAACATCCTCATGATTTCTTACTTCAGAGATGTTACTCTTCTTCACTGTATCTATATAAGCACACCCACCATTATGCATACTCCAGTTCATTCCATCCCTCACCAAAAAGTTTCACTTTCTGAACTGCTGTACTAAATCACCATCAGTTCACTCTTGATAACTTTATTCAATCCCATGGCTTCTTCTATTTACATTATTTCAATGCCATTTACTAATCGTATTTTGTGATAAACAAAGTCAATTCTACTCTCTTGTCTACCTTTTCTCCTACTAAACACAATGCGATGCTAGGTTAAAAACGCTTCAAGTCATGCATTTCACAGGACTGTGCCAGACAGCTGCAATTTAGGAAGCTATAGTGAATTATATAGTTATCAGGATTGGGAGGGCATTATTGGAAATCTCATCTGAAAATAACCACCAGGTCACCATACCTGAGGGAAAAAACAAATATCTAAGTCCCAATGAGAAAACTGTGTCATAAGATTTACAATGTAGAATTCAGGTAGAAGGTTACTTGTCTACTTAAGCAGCTTGTCTTTGTTTTAACTACACATTTTCCAGGGTACAAGAACAGTGGCGGCTGGTGACTTCAAATCAAAGGGGGCTGCAGGAGACAGTTGAATGGGTGGGGCCAATAGGAAGGTGTGTGACCAACTGGAAAGGGGCAGAGCTAGGCTCCAAACCACAAAAACTGGAACTTTAATTAAATATGCTGCCCTGGGTGCCAAACCGTCATTGTGAGAGTCCAACCAAGACAAAATATAGTCTAGAAGAAAAAAATATTTCAATGCATTGACTACATGACAGCTTACTTAATATCTAGAATGAAACAAAAAGGTTGAGAGGCATGAAAAAACAAATTACTTTCAAGTATAAAAAAACAAGCAGCACTCAACTCAAACCACTTCTCCTTGCACTGCAGTTCTAATTATAATTTACATTCAGCTTTATAAAGGTACCAAGTAGCATGTTGAAAGTAGCAATCTCTGTGATACCCCCACTTGTAAAAATGTTTCTTATTCAAAAAAGACATGCTGCCTGACAACTATGTACTTGTTTTATGGGCAAAACATGATCAAAGTAAAAAAATGAACACCAAACAAGAAACAAGCTCAAGATAAATTGCTTAAAGGATTACTGCACAGGTTATGGACGACACATGACAGATTGGCATTCTGTTTAGTTTATGGGTAAAGCCTGAGAAGATGACTGCAAGTCTCCAACAAATGTAATGAGCTTCTGAAAATACTGTAATCCTGTCCTTTATTCCAAATACTGTCATATGCATTTCAATACCTAAGGCTTATATGTTATCTAGTTATGTAAATATTCTCTGCATGGCAACAACAAAAATGCTTTCAATGTTGATAATTATTTAACAGCATGCTTATTAAAGTTTACTTGCATCTTACAATCTCAGACAAGCTTATCTCATGGTCATTAAAACACTGCTACTTAAACACGGAGCAACAGGCACTGTAATAACATGCATTTTCTGAATAATAATAAGAATAAATAAACAGTATAAAAATAAGACAGAAAACCAGAACATTCTGCAAAATCAAGGACAGATGAAAAGCCACTGTAGTACTTGTATCTGCCTTGGATGGTGGGATACTCTGCACACTTACACTGAATAATTGCTCCTTGCCTTGCTTGCACATCCTGAGTCATTACTTGGGAGAGTGGGGGGCAACAAGTATGTCACAATTGAAATGTCTCTGGCTGACGGTGATGGCCCTGACAGATTTGTCATACCTTTCAACCTAAGAGCAAGAAATCTGGGCAAAGCCATAAATAGAAGTGGGACAAATGCCCAAAAATAAGGACAATTTTTAAATACTGCTCTTATAAACTTAAATAATAGAATAGTAGGTCTTGCATTAGTATGAATGTTCTAAAGGGTATGAAATCTGAAACTCAAACGTCTGTCATTATTTTGTAACTTCAATCTTTAATGATTTTACGCTAATTAGCCAGAAAACCACAATTTTAAGAAAACAGACCAAAAACGTGATGCAAAAATATAAAACAGCCACACAATACAGCTGGGAACCTGTTAAAGAAGGGACACTTTTTTTTTAAATTAGTACTGTTAAGTTGAGCAGCTGACAAAAATAAGAGAATCTACATGCATTCCTGAAATAAAAGTAATCTAAAACTCAGATCATTACAATTATTTATTAATTGTAAACCTTCCACATTTTCTTTCAAAACTGCCAATTTGCAGAGGGATTATTCGGGGGAGAGAAACATTTGGAGCCACAACCAGGAACAGTTAAGAGGTTTGGATATACCTAATTCTATAAAATGATTTATTTACACGTACTTCTCAACCTCTTAATGCAGGAAATCTGACATGGCCAAATATATTGGGGGAACATACAGACAGTACTAAACATTGCTCTTGTATAAACTTAGACAGTTGATAGAATAACAGGTCTTGCTTTAGCATGCATTTTTCTGATGGGTATGAAGTCTGAAACTCAATGTCTGTCATTATTTAGTGACTTCATTCCTAAATAATTTGCCAGAAAATCACAGATTATATGAGGAACAAACCAAAAAGAAGAAACAAAAAAATCTATTCATTCTGTGAAAATATGGACAGTTGACAGATATAGTTCAGCTGAAGTTGTCTTTGAGTTTGCAGCCCTTCCACCTTCACAAAATCATGGTTGAATGGGGCCTCCCCCCTGCAGCCATTCCAATGTCTCGTTACTTGGCTATTTCACTCCATTTACCATAAACACTATAATGTGCATACTGCTTTACTTCTTCAATGATTTGGATTTCATTTAAAAAAATTATTTCACATTTTACAGCAGAAATGCTAATAGACATCTGCTAAACAAAGCAATGCAGTCTCAAAATAAAAATAGACTTAGCATTAAAACTTCTCTGCCCTTGAAACTTACATTAATTGAAACAGCATTGAAACCCACATTCAAAGAAAATACATCTGGCCAGTGGCTGTTTTCAAATCATAGGCCCCTTGCACAGGAAACATACATGTGTTCTTTGATACACCTTTGTGATTGTATTAAATGATATTCCTTGTATAATACAGTACAGTTGTTAGACGTTTTAAATTTATTTTTTGAACATTTTTTCATTAACAATGAAGCAAAATGCATGCACCAATGACAAAACTGCCCAGTTCAGAATATTTCCATCATAAAAGTCTACTCAAACTTCTACAATCCACCAGTATCAGTAAATATGCACAACCTCTGCAGAAGTAAAAGTCATCTAAATAATTCCACATTAAAGAGATCTGTAACTAATGAAGAGGTTGCTGCTAGCAAACAACTTTATATTTCGTTGTTTCATCTACAAATAAAGTGCATGTTGCTTTTGAGGAATAAATTGCCCATGTTACATTAAAAAAATAAGCTAGTAATATTGCAATAGGGAATGGATGGCAAACTGATAACAGGTTCATCGTTACTAGGTATCTCTGCAAAGAGGACATTATCAGGACTGCAGCATTCACCCCCTTTAAAAGTACAACACAGTACAGTATTAGGAATGCATCTTTATACTGTGGGAGTAGAACCCACAGCCTTCTGCATTGAAAGCAAGTACACTACCCGTTGTGCTATTAAAAATGGAATCCGACTCAGCATAAGCAGCACTATACTTCTCTTCAAGCTCTCAGCTCCTTATAAAATCCACTCGACACTCAACTGTATCTCTCAACTTTGAAGCACAAGAAATCTGGAAAAAGCCAAAATTTATTGGGGGGGGGACAAAAGCCCAAAAACTCAGGACACATTTTAAATACTGCTTGTATAATCTTAGAAAGTTGCTAGAATAAAATGCTGTGTTACCAACATGCATTTCACTGCCAAGTCTTGAACCCAGGACCCTGTGCACTACAGTCAGAGCAACATACCACTATGTTAAATTAGCTGTTTCTTGAAAGACCAGGTAGATTGAAAGTTAAATGGCTATCATTTAGTGAATTCAGTTCTCACCATAGCTCTCAACCTCTTAGCACAAAACACCTAGACAAAGCCAATAATGGGGGAATACAGCTCCCAAACATAGTCAGTGAATTCAGTTCTCACCATAGCTCTCAGCCTCTTAGCACAAAAAACCTGGATAAACGAAAGCCAATAATGGGGGAATATAGACCCAAAAATAGGAACAAATTTCAAATATTGATCTTATAAACAGAAAATTGTTAGAATAAAAGGTTTTGTGTTACCATGTACCTTCTGAAGAAGATGAAGTCTAAAATTTGAATGCCTGTCATTATTTAGTGAATTCTAAATCTAGAAAACCACAAATTCCACAAGAACTAAAATATGATGCAAAACTTTTACAATTGGTGGTGGGTAGGAAATCCAAGCTCTTGCTACCTGCTCCCCAGGTACAGGGCTTGAGTCTACTCTAGCCACCAGGTATATTTAACTGGGGCATTACACACACACACACACACACACACACACACACACACACACACACACACACACACGCGCACACTACCTGAGTCTGTTGCTAATTCTTCCATTGCTTGCTCATCCTTTCCTAGCTTCATTTGTGGCAGTTCTGCAATAAGTCCTTCCATTGCTTGTCATGCACTAAAAAGCCCCACAAGAAGTCCTTCCCCTTCCTGAGAGAGCAGGCTATCCTGCAGACATTGCAGTCCGAACCCTTTCCAGTCTATGCAGTTGTAACTGCATAGACTTCTGGGATCTCTGCTCTTGAATGCTGTCTTTCTAATCCGAACTGCTGCTGAGACAGTCCGGATTCTGCGCATGCTCTGGACTGGTTCAGCAGCAGTCCAGATATTGGGGAATCCCACGAGCGTGCATGTGCACAGGTCCGGGACTCTCATTTGTTTTTTGTTTTTTTATTATCTTTCTTCACTTCTTTTTTTATTTTACTTTCTTTCTTATTATACAGCTGGGGTGCTGCAGTCCTGCAGTCCAATAGTACTGGCCACCCCTGTACAGGAATATGGACTGCCAGAGCTGGAAGCAGAAATGGCATATAGTACAACAGTGATTTCCAAATACAATATGGAAAAAAGAATATAAAATGTTTACACATCTCTTTGGAGCAAATCATTTTTAAAGATTAATTGGATGTTTTATTCATTTTTTTCTTTGCTCATTTATGTGAAGTAAACAAAATTAAATGAATGGCATTTGCATTGCCATTGTTAATGTCTGCATATGATGTTGCTCTTTGTTTTACTGGAACATATTTATTTTTAGAAAATAACTATTCAGCTGGAAGGCTGTATCTTCATTAGATGTAGTAGAACAGTGAGAGATCATAAAAATTGGCAGAAAAGTGGCAGCAGAGCCATGAAAGATCTAGATAATATCAGAAAGTGCATAGATGTGTCTTTATATATAAAGATTCAACTTGTCCAAGCTATTGCAGTTCAAATAATATAATATCATATTGTGTGGATGTGAAAGCTGGTCAGTTGGGAAACATGATGGGAAGAAGGCAGCGTACCCCATATGCTTGCTTATTCTCATCCTTCAGGCAGTGTTCAACTGCTCAAATTTATTTCCATCCAAACCACAGGTGCAGGTAGCATCCACACACTCACTTCCACCACTCCAAACTGCCTTCCTCCAATTATACACCAGAGGGGGTACAGAAGGGGGCAAGCCTGTCCCTCTTCTCCACCCTTAACCTTCCCACAATGAACACCCTATCCAAACACCACAACTTCCCAATAAATGAGAAAGGGAGGGATGGGCGGGACACAAAATCACGCCAAATGTGAATCCCAACCAGCAACTCCTCACTTCAAAAGCACTAATGAACATCACTTTTTCCTACCTCCTTCCTTCCTTCTCCTTTCACTAGTTAACTCTCCCTGTAAAACCTGCCCTTCCTACCCATCCTCCCTAACCCTACCATCCAGAAGATGTCCTGTGACAAATTAGTCTGTTCAAACTTCATTTGTCACATTCCACTTTAATGAACACACCAAAATACCAAAGTCCTTAGATGACATTTATTGCTTAAACATAAGTAAACATTTCACACTTTATTAAACATAACTTTCCTTCATTGCACACTGATAAACATTAAATGACCATTCATAATGGCAGCATAACACCACTCACCATTAATGAATAAGCACTGTACCCTATCTGCTCGCTTATTCTCATCCTTCAGGCAGCATTCAACTGCTCACCTTCATTTCCATCCAAATCACCAGTGCAAGCAGGGTCCACACAACCACATCCACCACTCCAAACTTCCTTCCTCCAATTATACACCAGAAGGGAACAGAAGTGGGGCAAGCCTGTCAATATTCTCCACCCACTAACCTAACTCAGGCTGTTCCCCTTCACTCCCTCCACTCACTTACCAACCCTTGCAAGATCAAACCCAAGTTCAGATTAAATAAATCCGAACCAAAGTCATTAAGGTGGACTCTGTCTTCCCTGAACCACGTAGGATACCTATCGGCAAACTCATCATGCCATATGACCCTCTCTCCCATCACCTCCAACTGTTTTGACAACCTAAAGTTCACAAACTTCCTTGCCCTCTCAACTACAGAATACTTCCTAGTATCTCTCCAAGTCAAACGAGAATGCTCTCCGACCATACCAAACATAATGTTGAATACGGGTCTGCTTTAGGACCTCGACAGTTTAATAGCTCGAATGCATATGGATCCAACCATATGCATCAAACTATTAAACAATCAAAGTCCAAAAAAAATGCACAAAAAAAAAAAATTAAATTAGTGTAGGCAGGGGGCAAGCCCCCCTGCACACCCCACACCCCAGCTACTTAAATATACAAACTCCGAGATTGCACTACATTGAAGTAAATGGAAATTTCCACCTATGGAGATTTCCATTTACATTTTCAATGTTTTGCGCGTTCGGTGTACTCATGTCGAGAATATCGTAGTCGATATTCTCGGACTTCGAGCACATAAAGTAGACCCGTTGAATACAACTTCCTTAATGCTAAAAATCCTCATGTATCTGATACACCAAGTGACGCTTTCTTGTCACACCCAAATCATTACCTGCTAAGTGCAACAACAAGATACGAGGGAGCCCCACTTCAGTCTGAATCCTTGTAAATATCTGAAACAGGTGACTCCACCTGAGCCCTCTAAAGCTGTGCCACGTGACTTTCCAACCAAAATTGTGTAACCCCAAATACATACCATTACTCCTGACCGCAGCCCTCCTTGCTGCCCAAAATACATAAGAATGGCCTATGATGCAAACCATTTTACCTAAAAAATAGAGAGAAAAGGAAAAGATTGTACTAGCAGAACAACAAAACACCCTCATTTATCTAATATAAGCCAAAAAGGCATTGAAAGACCATCTCCCCACCCTTTTAATATCTTCAATTGAGCCAGCCCCTTTTGCCAAGTCTGTTGCCCTTCCCATCCTAAAAGAATAAGTGGAAAATGTCTCTCCTTCTAAGCCCATACTACCCAAAGCCCTTCTCATGACAAAATTCAACTGCATCCCCCTGTCATCACCCTTCCCCCTACTGGCTGAAAAACTAACTCCTGCAGGCTACCTTTACGAGCTGCAAACAATCTCCTTGTCCAAAATACTGGGCACGTCTGCTCCACCCTGTCTTCCCCCAAAACTAGTGGTGCCCCCTTTCCAACCTCATCCATCTTAGACGACCTTAACTAAATATGAACTGCACCAGGCAACAACATAACATCATTCCACACCAGTGACCCCCAACAACTCTGACACCCTAAATGCACCAACATACATCCACACATTTAGTGTTCCCCACAATACATAATCCCTCAAGTTCCCAAAGATCCTATCCAAACCTTGTACCAACCCACTTAAAATCTCTTTTGTCACTGGCCTTCGCCTATCTGTATTCAGTCCTTCCTCCTTACCCCATCCTTTCAACACTCGGCCAACTGTCCAGAATTTAGTAAAATCCTTCAGTCTCAGCATCTGAACAAGCACACTAACTGCCGCCAAATCCACTCTCACGGATTTCACCACCCTACCTTGCGTTTTAGCCCCAGCTAAATATTGCAACAGCAACTCTTCCGACCACACACATGCCTCCTCTGGTAGCTGTCTCACAAACCTAACAAAATCATGCAATGCCCTACCATAAAGCTTCCTGGTGGACACTGCCCAAGATTGCTGAACCAACCTGTCAATCACTGACACCCAATCCACCATACCTTGTCTGGCACCACCATAGGATCTTCCACTGCCATTGGAGCCACCTGACAAAATCTGGAAAACTGAAAATAAAACAAGCTATTAGCAATCTCATTCTTCATCCCCAGCACATGTACCGCTGTAAAAGAAAAGTTAATCAACAAACTGTGAAGAACAAATTTATGCAAAACCAACAATAAACATTCAGACTTAGCTGTCTTAACCTTTAAAACTCACACAACTGCCATACTATCAGAACTAAAAACAACCCTCCTGCCCTTCAAATGGTCCTGCCACACTGACACCACCCAAACTGACATGAGTTCCAAAAAGGTGACATCTCATTTCTACTCCTACAGCCAATCAGGTGGCCATGGCACTGCAAACCACTGCCCCCCAAAAAATGCTCCCATGCCCAAACCCCCTGCCACATCAGTAAACAGCTGTAAATCCCCTTGATCCACCCAATATGACTGCCAATAGGTAACACCATTGAAGTGCTGAAAATAATTCAGCCACAAAGTCCCCGCGCACCTATTTGCTAACTCTCACCCAGTGGTGATTGCTCTTGCCTCCTTTCAAAATAAATTGCACTGACCTACAAAATGTTTGCTCTGGATGAACCACCCGACAGGTGAAATTCAATAACCCCAAGAGTTCCATGAGATCCCTCACCCGTACCTTATCCCTATCCTGACTCCAAATCATCTTTTCCTTTAGCTTAGCTACCTTCTCGCCTGGTAAATGAAAGAGTCTTAGCCCCGCATGCACGGTCAATCCCCAAATATCTAAAGCCTTCGCCGGGCCCTCTAACTTATGAGTAGCCAATGGGACCCCCAAGTCCACAGACATCCTCAAAAACTTCTGCAATGCCACTGCTGCTCTCTCTTTACCTTTACCCCCTAGCAAAAAGTCATCCAAATAATGCACCGCCTTATGTTTCTTCACATGCTGTTGCCATATCCAGTGTAAAGCTGTGCTAAACCTTTCAAAGTGGAACAAGCCACTGCACATCCCATTGGCATGGCTGTGTCAAAATAAAACTTATCCATAACTACCATGCCCAACAATGGCCAATCCTCCTCACGTATTGGCAGAAGTCGAAAGGCTGACTCAATGTCCACTTTCACCAACTCAAAACCTGTGATGATCTGGACCACACGGTCCAATGACGCATAACGTACCCTAGCTTCTTCCGTTGGGATAATATCATTGACAGACCTCACTTCAGGGTAAGATAGATTGTGAATCAAATGGAATTTACCTGGTTTCTTCTTGGGAACCAACCCCAAAGGTGACATCTTAAAATGTAGAAATGGAGGGCTATCAAATGGGCCCAACACCCTGCCCACCATGCACTCTTTCTCAACCAAAGCCTCTAAAATATCTTCCCTTCTTACCACTGACTTCAAATTTTCCCAACCTTTCCACCCCCAACCAAGCATGACTTAATCAGAATTCCCTGCATAAAACACTCAATCATTTGCGATGCCACTGCCGATGGCAGATACCGCAGCAGCATGTCCCACAAGACATGCACCTTCATAGGGGGAATGTGCCCCCAAGCCACCCCCTTGTCCCATGAAAGGACCTCCCCCCTCTCTGACCATGAAATTTACCCCTGCCCCGTCCCACTTGCAACCTCATATCTGGTCCAGCCAACCCCCTCTGAGTTAGCCCAGGTGATGCTTGACCTGCAAAGCATGAGGTTGAACCCAGGAATGGACCCTCATGCCTACTGCACTGCACCACAGGGTGCACCCCCCCGGCACTCTGAACAGGCATGGGGAATCTACATGCTGTCCAAGAACATCTCCAAGCATTAAAAGCCTAACATACTCCCACACCCCCTTCTCCAACCTTGCTCCCTCTACCACCAACTCCAAAGCTGTCCAACATAGTAGACAGCCATAAATCAGGGTGTCTCATCTCCCAACTCATAGACCTGTCGACCGTCTTCCATTTGTAGAATTTTTGATCATACCACAACCACGCATTCCTGCCCCATAGCCTCTGCACCTCCAGTATCATCAAAAGATAAAGCAATAGTGGGAGGGCCATAGCACTATCCCCCTCCAACCATACCACCATGTAATAGACAAATTCCAAAACCCAATTATCCCATGTCCACTGTCACAACATCCCCACTCACTTCCTACCCAGGGCAGCCAATGCTGCCAACAAGTCCTTCCCATTTGCTGTTTCGGCTTCTAGCAAGTGCTGGACACTGTCTGCATCAATTAGCTTAAAATGTCCATGTACTCTTTCCAAATGTTTTCCTTCATCATAAGTGGTATGTGAGGAGTTAAAATTACTGATGTACCCCCCTGTCCCAATACCTCATAGCTAACCAATCTCCCGCTCATGTCCCGAAGTCAGACCCTACCTCATCTAAACAGGTGGCAGCGTCCCTGTCCTGTGTCTCAGCACTACCCCCATGGCTGGACTATTCCCAACAAAAAACTGGTCTCTAAGGCCAAAAACCTGCCCCGCTAAAGCCTGCTCCTCTAGAGATGTTGTTATGCTACTGACCCTGTCTCCCAATGTATCGCTCCTTGCTCCTGCAACCCCTGCTCCCACTTGCCCCCCCCCATAGGCACTATAGAAACATTACCTGGTGGAGCAGCAAGTGTTGCCTCCAATGGTGAGATCTCAGCTCTCACCTACTTGGCTGGTGATGCCCATCATACTCTTTTGCCTTTAGCTGCCTGGTTGCCCTTCAACACTTGCTGTCTCTTACAAGTATTGAGACCCTGTGTCCTTGCCATTGTGGAGTCGCTATTTGGCATCTCCCGGAAAACTTCCTTTGCCTGGGCAACAATGTTTGCCCACCTTTGCCAAAGAGCCTGGACTTGAACCATATTGCCCACATCACGCTGAAATGAGAGAAGACACTACGTAAAATGAGCTGAGAGAGAAAAAAATTACTGTCCCTCATTAACATTTCCATAAAGCAGGCCCAGTCTGAAAAGAGTTATTTGGTTTAAACTATTCAACAATGAACTAATTACCATATCTATCACTGCCCCCCACCCAATTTTTTTTTTATTACTCCTGCCCAGCATTGAACCTGGAACCTTGCCCAATACAGCATAGTATTAGCCTGCTAGGTCAACACAGCTCACCTCAGATAACCTCAAAATACAGAGAGGCTCAGTACCTTTCCTCATAAAGAACCACTGACTAAACAGCTTCAGTTCAGGCCAAGTAATAAGTTTAGTACAAGAGATATCTAATAGCATGGGGTTAAACTTAAATGAATTTAATTCCCAAAATACCTATACATATATATACATACCTATATAATGTCTTCTTCAATAACTTGAGCAGTCAAGTAACCTGTTGCCTTCATCAGAACAGCATAATCTCATCTTCCCATGTCTTGCTTGACAAGAAAATGGGTCAAATTCCACCTATGTTTTAAAATTTGAAAGTTAAAGAAAGAGTTTAAAATATATACCCTGAAATATCAGACCCAGCTACAATATCCTGCCAAATTGCAGAGGCTGCAATGGTCTGCCTATGTTCCATTGCCATTAAGTACTCCATTCACAAAGGGAGAACATGGCTAACTGCCATTTCACCCAGCCACATGGAAGTTGCTCTCATGCCAGCTCCTTACCCCCTCCTTACTACAGCAAATGTAAACTAAATACTGGCACCAGCTACAAAGCTTACCAGGAACTGCTTTTCTCTCTCTCTCTCTTTTTTTTTTTTTATTTTAAATTTGGCCTGTAACATGGAACTCTGCTAACTGCGCAAATGTGGATACAGCCGTTACACATATATTAGGTTATACAAGTGTCTACATCCTTGGTCATTTAGAATATTATTTATATACATAAGAAGGCTGACAGCCTTTTGGAAGTTAATATGGTATTCTAAAAGTTTGATTGTTACCCCTTTAAAATTATTTCTAATGCCCATAATAATATTTCAGTGTTCTACAGTAAGGGATTTTGTTATATAACAATTCTTAATATTTAACATATAGCTAAATTAATAAATATTGTATCATTTTAATGATATGAAGGTAATCTCCCATAACTCACAAATAACCACACTGCAAGCATCAAACAACTAAGCCTAAACAGTAAAACTAACTACACATTTCTCATCCAGTCATCAACCCAAGCCTATGAAAAGAAACCACTGAACCAAAGGGGGGCCTGCACGCCCCACCGAGCAGTCAGTCATGCTCCTCTTCCTCAACTATCTCAGATTAGCTCACTAGGCCACTCAGCTCTGAACTCCCTTTTTTAACATATATATAAATATATAGATATATATATATTTTTTTATTAACGCTTAACCCCTACTGTGCATGCACAAAACAGCTGCCACCATCATTGGCTGGTGACCAGGACAGCCAAAACAACCTCTGCATATAAACTTGAAGCAACTACATTATTATCTATAGGCAGCAAAAAGAAGCACCGTGCTAGCAAGCAGCTGCCACCAGCCAGAAACAAGACAACCACAGCACCGGAGACTCCAGCCCGTCCCGTCTCACTAGAAAAGCAAGTACGGACTACAGGTAAGGGAAGCACAAGCAAACTGTGCAGTTGCCAGGCCATTTATGATGAGGAAAGCCTCATTTAAACAGTCACCACAAAGAATAAATGAAAAAACTGTCTATTTACCTGCCTTTCCCTTACTTCTCTCCAGGTCTACTGCAGCCCCCCTACCCCCAGTAACCTCAGTTCAGCGAGAGAGAAAAGGAAAAATGGACTCAGAAACCTAACATCATAAAAGCTCTACTTACCTCTACTTGCTTGCAACCACCTAAGGCTTACCTTACTGCCAGATATTTCAGGTAATTTCAGACATGATCCTGCACACACAAAATCACGGCCCTCCCCTTTTCCTGCCTCACTTCCTTCCTTCTCCTTCCACTAGTTAACTCTTTCTCACCCACTCTCCCTGTAAAATCTTCCCTTCCTACCCATCCTCCCTAACCCTACCATCACTTACCTGCTCATAACCCCTTCATTCCCCTAAAAGATGTCCCGTGACAAATTATTCTTTTCCAAACTTCATTTGTACCCTGACACCACATAAGGTATTACCTGAGCTGGCTTTAGGTAAACAGGCACTCTTTGCAAAAAGACTCCATGCTCCCTCAGCTGCCCATCCAATCTTGGCCTACTCACCCTATCCAGATTGCTTTTATTTTGTTTTGTTTTAATCACAGTTTGTCTTACTCTTCAGTTTTTTTCTGTTGTTTTTCATTCATTCAACATGTTCTAAATAAGCAAGACTGCACTCTCATAACTCTGGAAGAAACAACTGCATTAAGTTGGAGACCTGGGATCACAAGACCCCTCAAAGAAATAATGTTTATTATAGATGCTCTGAGATACATTTTAGTTTTTTTTTTTAGCAACCTTTTTATGCAGCAATTGCTTGAGCAAACACCATGATCAAAGAAAGAAATTTTGTATTACTCTTCAACTTATTTCCCCTGCATCCTTTCAGTGCATCCTAACTGGCCAAGACTACACCATAATAACAGCAGTGGAAATAACTACTAAGCCAGGTACCTTGGGACTACTAGGCCTCCAAAACCTACAAAGTTTCCAGATGCTGTAAGATGCATTATGATTTTTTTTTTTGGGGGGGGGGGGTTAAAATGTACTTTTTGTCCAATGATTGCCTGATCTAAAACCATGATTAAAAAAAAAAAAAAAATAGCATTAACTTCAATTTTTTTTGCTGCATGCTTTCAAGACATCCTAACTGACCAAGACTACACTATAATAAATGCAGCGTAAATAATTGCATTAAATGGCTCCCAGAAGCCATGAGGTTTCTATACACTCTAAGGTACATTTCTGATTTTTTTAAACTACTTTTTCATACAAAAATAGCATGAACAAAAGCATGACTAAGGGACCAAATTTAGTCTTACTATTTAACTTTGTTTTTTTTTCCTGCATCCTTTCAATACACCCTAACTGGCCAAATCTACCACTAATGTCTAAATTAAGCTGGTGGTCTGGGGTCTGTTAGGCACCCAAAAGCCCTAGGGTTATAGATGCTATGAGATGCATTTTAGAGCCATTTTTCCAACCTTTTGAATCAATGATGGCCTGAAAAAAACTTATGCATACAGGAAAGAAATTTAATTTTACTATTTTATTTGAAGGAAAAAATAAATTATATCCAAGGTTTAATGCTCAAAGTTGACTAAACACCATCTCACAATAAGCTGAGAAGACAGATGCCTGTGAGGATACATACGCCATATCTTGGTATAGTGCCTGGCCACCCACCTCCACCTCAAAATAACTACTAAGAATCTTTGTATCCCCCCATGTTAAAATGGGATCACCATTAAGTCACAAATGGCCACAGTAATATTTAAAGCTGCTGCTGCTGATGTTTTATTTATATACATTATGTCTGTGAGGAAAGTTTAAATAATGACCACACTGTCCGCAGCCCAACACAAGATATAGTGACCTCTGGGATTTGAGAGGAATGTTACATAAGTAATGACAATATCATCTCCTCACACCAGCAACCTTCTGTGTACACCCATGAGCAGGGATCATTTTAGACTATGTGGGGTTCAGGGAAGAGGTGATTACTAATTCTATGTACAGTTATGACCTTTGAATGTGATAAAAGAGGATGACTGTTAATGTAGTTCACGTCTGTTACAAAGATACAGTGGCCACACATTAAAATATTACACATCACTTCACATAATCACATTAGTCCTGCAAAGGTAAAAATAATAAGCAAACAGCAGCAGGCAACTAGTAATTTTTTTCACATAAGACAGCCACAGTAATTATATGTGCTCAGTCTGTGCATAACAGGTGTCCATTTAAGTAGCCCCTCTTACTTATCACAAAAGCACACAAGTCCTTCAAAGAAAGATAGTGACTGTTTAAATTGAGCAAATACAAGAAGGTCAGCTACTTTCATCCAGCCAACCCCAACCCCTACCCAGGAGTTATAGTCACAACATTTGATGGCTATGTAAGATTAGTTCAATTTGACTTTCCATGCAAATAAGTTTATATAAATGAAGGTATTCCAGTTAAAATCACAAAGCCAGAAAAATATTGCTAAAATATCTAGTTGATCATGGCTAGCATTATTGTAAAACCAGTTATAACACTTATCTAAACAATCCTGTGTTGGTTTGTGATTGTGCAGTAGCTTGGTAAAAGAAGTTTTTATTTGAATGTATATTTCATTCTTTGCACACTGTTTTTCACTGTTTGTAGGAAGGAAGGGACAGCTCATAGATAAAAACATTTACTTTTATTTATGTTTTGTTCTTTTGCTTTATGTTTTCTCTTTTAGTTCTTAGAAAGGGATATATTTTAGACAGGCAAATTCTAGCCATATCAAGGGCACCTAGCTAGCTATAAATTCACACACACACTGCAGAGAGGACAATCAGAGCTTATCTGAACAATCTTGTCTTGATTTGTGATTTATTGATCTTTTCTGTTAAAAAATATGTGTGACTGTGAGTGATAGTGAGAAGAAGCTACTGTTCTTTTCTTCATATCATGTAAAGGAATTCCAGCTTTTGTTTGATTTTTGCAACTTGTACTGCCAGAGAGCAATGACTTCACTGTACTTAATTTAATAATTAGTTTTACATTGTTTGCGTGCTCTGATTTAAGTTCTCTTTGAATTCTGAGGTAACAGATGTTGATTATTCTTTTCTTTTAAACTTTTTTTATTCGTTTGCACCTGAATATGGATTCCTTAAATGAGTATACCATTAATGATTTGCTAAAGCACAAATATCTTGTACAGTCTGATAAATGCTATGCATATTGAAAGGTAACACCTTATAACACTGGTGATCTGTGTTCCTCACTTCAAAAGTTGGATGATTTGCTTTCCATTATTAGTAGTAAATCCAGACTTACTGATCATGATTGCACTTGTGCAACTGGCACGGCTTGGAGAACTGTTGTTGCATATATTAATGCCTAGACTGGTGAAATAAATAATGTTAGGCAAACAGCAAACACAACACATTTAGGAAAGGATGTGTCCATTGTCTGTAAAGATCGTTCAACCACTATGAAAGAAGATAATGCAAGATAATGCCACGGACAACTTTGGAATTCTGGATACAAGTACTCAGCAATATGAGGATTCAGAGTGTACAGAAGGAAATAAAATGGAAAGAAAGGAAGAAGTTCACAACAAATAGCAAAGAAGAAAAAGAACCTGATAAAGGTCTGGAAAGCAAAGATAATGCATATTAAAAAGGACACTGCTTTGTTATGTAACATACAGGTTACAGGGAATGACAAAAATTTTCTATCAAAACAACCTTCAGTCTACAGAATAATGCATCATTTTTTTCCAAAAATGAAGGTAGAAAAAATAGGCAAGGGGCAGGTGAAAAAGAAGAAAAAATTGAATGTGGAAGGACTAAAGAACATTAGTATAAGAAAAAAGAGGAGAAAGATGGACATTGACAACATGACTCAAGCTGTGGATGTAAAATAACAGCTGGATGAGAATTGCATGCTTGTAAATGTAATTAGCAATGAAAACAGTGGGATTAATACGACTAATGGTGATGAAGGTAATTCTTTTGTGACAATTGATAGAGCAGATATTATTGAATTACAAGTTGAAGATATTTCAGATCTGGTCAGAAAAGATATTCTTGTAATTGGAGATTCATTTATTAGAGGAATTGATACTTATATTTGCAGAGAAGATAATGAACATTGAATAGCATTATGTTTGCCAGGATCAAAAATAGAGGATGTGAGGCAGGCCTTAGAATGCCTTAATTTAATGAAGTATGACTCTGTTTATTTTCATGTTGGTAGAAATGATCTCATCTGCAAAGACTCCCTGACTCTAAGTAAGAAAATTACAGCCATCTTAGATAGCATAACTTGTACGAGTGTCAGGATGTATTTTTCACCAATCACATATAGAAAGGAGAGTCATGTTACTGTGAATGAAAAATTTGGGGGGTAAATACCTACATGAAAAAAATGTCCTGTTTTAAAACATGGAAATGTGTAGAGCATCCAAGCCTAATTTTGGGCACGAAAATTTTACATTTCACAGATAACATCTGATGCATCTCTGATGGTTGTTAATGCTAGGAGCATTAAAAATGAAGTTGTTTTTATTGGAAAGTTTGTTACATTCCCAGAAGACTGATGTTGTTATTGTTTCTGAAACTTGGTTAAAGAACAATGAATGGAAACTAGCTCTGTATAAATGTTTTTAATGTAACAGACATTCTATCATAACATCAGGTGGGGATGTTATGATAGGGATTAAAGATAATTAAGAGATTATTACATGTTCAGTGATAACACCAATACTATAGATGTTGTAACTGTGACAATAAAGATAACCCTGGAACATATAACAATTGCTGGATTGTATAGACCATCAAAGTCAAGTGCTGATGACTTAGAGGAATTCAAACATTTCTTGCATGAAAAACAAGAGGGAAGAATAATACTGGATGGGGACTCAAATATATCAGAAACAAACTGGAATAGTATTGATTCAACATAATTAGTAAGGAAATTGTGGACAATGTATGTTCAGGAACAACAATTGCTTCAGAATATGAATAACAGATTATATGGAAGCAGACAGTCAGTATGTAAAATTAATTGGAGTGATGCGGTCAGTGAAAAAAAACAGCAGAAGAAATGTGAAACGTTTTGAAAGAGAAATTGTTTGAAAGCAAAAAGATAAAAAAAATGTTTAACATCAGGATCTAGGCACACAATGTCAGGAGGATATATTTCCATAAGAACAAGATATTTGATTAATGTGAGATAACTATAACAAACTAGCTGGGCAAACAAATTAAACATAGTGTGACACAATACCAAGAAAAATTTGAATAAAATTCATATAAAAATATTGAGCATATAAGAAACCATTTTATAGATATAGAAGATGTAGGAGGAATAAAGCCATACAAATTGATCAACTGTGAGTAGATTATAAAATTTATTCTCAGGCACAAAAGATTATAGAAACATTTACAAAATCTTATGCAAAACAGTTTGGCTCAACAAAGGGGGTACTAAGTTGCCCTAGTGACATCCTGGTAACCTCCAATGTTGAAATCAAATTAGATTATTTTGAAAAAGAACTATGCGAACTAGATCCAAACAAAGCACAGGAAGGAGACAGAATTAGTAACAATAACCTGAGAACACTCCAGCAAGAATGTACAGTACCATTATATCTGTTATTTACTAGGTCATATAAATATGGGGAGATTCCTCAAAATTGGAGACATGCACTTATTAAACCTGTCTTTAAGGGAAAGAGAAGTAGGACAAACCCAGAGTCATATAGACCCTTAAGTTTACTTTCATGTTGTGGAAAAATAACAGAGAAGGTAATATTGGATAAGTTATTGTCAGAATTGGAAACATTTGGACTTGAAGCCATATATCAGCATGCATATGTTGAAAATAGATCTATTACCACCTGTAACATGATGTTCTTTAACAGTATAACAGCTATGAATGAAAGTTGTATTGTTATGTAATTTATATTGATTTAACTTCAGCATGTAATAGTGTCATACCCAAAACACTGATAAATAAATTAGAACAGCTAAGTACTGATGTACTCTTAATAAGATGGCTAGCTGCATGACTTACAAATAGGAAGTGGTTAAGTATCATACAGAAATTGTACAGGTGAAATTCTTGGTTACAGTCAGGGTGTCCCATAGGGCTCTGTCCTAGGCCTGTGCTTGTTTAGATTGTGTCGGTCAGATCTATCATTTTCATCTGAGGTGTTCTACAGTCTGTATGCAGATGACTTAAAATTGGATAAACTAACTGCATGTGTCAGAGACAGAGCATGTCTGCAAAAGAACTTGAATAAATTGACCATTTGGGCACAGGAGAATAATATGCTAACAAATACATCAAGAACTAAGCATATGATATTTGGGCGACATAAATTGAAAGGTAAATCTTTAAATTATGATACAGTGACTGAAACTGTAGATTCATTTAAGGACCTGGGTATATGGGTAGCTCCAACTTTGAGTTTTTCTAATGATATCAAACAATTGGTTGATGCTAGTTATTGAGCTATAGGTTGTATAAAAAGCTTTATAAAGTCCATGAAATCAGAAATGATGGAGTCATTGTTAGTTACTTCAGACTCAAACCTGAGTGTGGAATAACAATAGGGAAACCTTATAAGGAAGCAAGCATGAATAATCTGAAAAGAATGCTGTGGAAATATACCAAGGACAGCCATGGATGTGAAAATTTAAGTTACTATAAAAGACTAAAATAACTGAACCTGTAAAGTATCTCATATAGATATTTAAGAGGAGACCTTATTCAGCTATACATGATGTGATGCCCATGGACTGGCCCAGTAATCAAGGAGCCTCAATCCTCACCAATAACACCAGTGAGGGATGTGCACATTGGCAGGATGAACAGTACACACATAGTAAAGTACAATTTCCCTTAAAGGCACACAGAGATCACAGTCAGTCGGGGCTCATGTTTCATTCTCTCTCCAAATCCCCAATAAGACTCCCCACTTGCACAGCTATAGAGTTAAGATCTCAGCTGAGTAGTCAAGTCAAAACCTCCAGCACCCTCTTTGTCCAACCAGTGATTTGTGTCCCTGCCCAAGTAGCTGACACACACACACACACACACACACACACACACACACACACACACACACACACACACACACACACACACACATGCTTTAAGATTTGATTTATATACAACCACACAGACACTCCTGGGGAAGGCTGGCACAGGTTCTCTAGCTATGCCCCCTTCTGCCGAGACTACAGTAGTACCACCTGCCACCAACCACCCTTATCAGCTACTATAAAAGCCTTACCAAAGGGTGTCAAATTCCACTGTGCAATGTTACTATTATCCAAATGGTAAGTGTGTCCAAGGCTAAGGCTATTTAGGAGTGGCCTATCCAGTGTCACCAAATATATGCAAGTACTCAAAGAGCTTATATATCTCTACACAAAACAGGCACAATTAAAAGCTTTAAATATATTTAATAATAAATAATAAAAGCACAAGATAATACTAATTAACCCAATACAGCGATAATACAGTTCAGAATCACAGAAAATACTTTAAAACAACATTGTAGGACAGTATCACATAAAACAGAAAACATCTAACTAATCTTGTTATATTCCTATCTATCTCTAGGAGAAACTAAGTTCTAAATAACTTACTTACAGAGCAAGGCAAAGTGCTGGTGATGTTGTCAGATCCAGAACAAAATACAAAATGCACTGGCTTTCTCAGTGAGGTAGTTCTTAAGTTAATAAAACACATTACTGCTGAATCATCTCAGATTACATCATTCTTGTCACCTCTGCCTAAGTTTCCCAGGCTAGCAGGAATTTAAATTATTAACATGTCTCTGTTAAAAATACTTATCTCTCAGAAGCTGATAATTCTCTCTTAGAAGCTTGCCTGAAACTGAAAGTTGTTAAACAATTACCTTGGAAACTTGTAATTACCTCTGTTTCCAGACAATAGAAAGAAGCCCTGAGCCTAGATATCCTGTCTCTTAGCTGAGATAAACTAACTTTATAACATATCATAAAACTCTTTACTTATCAACTTATTTTCGTAGAGTTTTGCAAGTTAACTTTGTATGTCCCAAATTCTACTATGAAACCATACATTTGCATTGACAAATAGCTATACACATTTCTGCTCTTTTCAAGCAGGGTGTACTGTGGTTACAATCTTGAAATTTAGTACAGAACATATAGTTTTGTTACATTTTTAAGGCATACAAATCATATTACTATTCGCAAATGACATAGAATTATTTACAAAAGTCTATCTACCCGGGCTGCCAGTGTTACATTTCTATATAAATCATATTAATATTTTCAAGTGTTACAAAATTCCAGCTAGCTGGGCTGGCAGCATCTCAGTTTATCACATTTCTCCACCCAACAAAAATTCAAGCTAGTTTTTTAAGTGTCCTTTGAGAAACGTTGCTTGAAAGGGTTGAGCCTATCTGGGAATACCTTACCCCATTCCCCGTCTTGAGATTCCAGCTGCCTTGGCATTGCTGAACCCAGTACCGTGCTGCACTATCCCATCATAAGCCTGCAACCCTAAGCTCTACCACAGTAATTTGGGATTTTCCTGGCTGGCTCCCTGTAGTCATAGATCCCCCTCAGACTCCTGCCTTGTACTGCAAATACTCAGCACAAGGGCCTCCCTATCATGGTAAGGTTTCATCATGTTAACATGGTACAGATTGTGCCCCTGCCTCCTGCCTAGCAGTTCTACCATGTAGCTAACATCACTGACCTTCCTTACCACCTTGTTGGGTCCCTTCCAAGCTGCCTGCAGCTTGTTGTGTCTGACAGGAATGAGAACCATTACCTGCTGCCCCACAGCATACTCTCTAGCTCGAACATTACTGTCATACCAGACCTTTTTTGATGTTGGGCTTCTGCTAGGTTCTCCTGGGCCAATCTCATGAGTTCCCTGATCCTTGTCCTGAGGTTTAGGACATATGCCGCAACAGACTCCTTGTGGGATTCACACTCCTCATCCCACTCATCTTGAATTAAATCTAGAGGCCCTCTCACCTTATGCCCTTACAGCAACTCAAAGTGTGAAAACCTGTGGATTCCTGGGGAACCTCTCTGTAAGCAAACAACAGATGGGGCAAATATTTGTCCCACTCCCTATTAAACTGTTCTGCAAATGCCAGTAGCATGGACTTGAGTTCAGAGTTTAACCGCTCAACAAGACCATTAGTCTGCGGATGGTAGGGAGTGGTCTTTAGGTGCTTCACTCCACAGTACTTCCACAGATAAGCCAGCAGATCTGACATGAAAATGGGACCTCTGTCAGTCAGCATTTCTTTTGGGAAACCTACCCTGCTCAAAATCTCTAACAAAGCATTTGCCACCTTTTCTGCCTCAATAGAGGACAAAGCCACTGCCTCAGGGTATCTTGTAGCGCAATCTACTACCAGTAGGATATACTTTTTCCCTGTGGAACTTGGGGTACTCAGAGGCCTCACAATATCCATAGCTACCTTCTGAAATGGGTCTTCAATCACAAGAAAAGACATCAAAGGAGCTTTTGCCTTGTCTCCTGCTTTGCCTACCTTTTGGCACTGCTCACAGTTCCTGCAGTACCCTGTTACATCTCTGGAAATCTCAGGCCAATAGAGGTTCTGCATAATATGTCTCTGTACATTTTATGCCCATATGACCTGCAAATAGAATATCATGGGCTATGACTAGTGCCAGATGGTAGGCTCTGGGCACTACCAACTGCTGTATTCTCTCATAATCTAACACTCCCTCAGGGGTCCACTCTCTATACAGTAATCCTTTGTCCCAGTATATAGATTCCCCCTTCCCTTGAGAATCAGGTGCCTTACTAGGTACCTTTGACAGACCTTGTTATGTAGGGTCTGAGAGGTGAGCATGCCTCAACTCTCTCTTTGTAACCCTTCCACAGAAAGTCTGTTATCTCCTGACAGCGGTGCATCACTGTCAGCCTGGGTACTGCTACTCACCTCTGCCCTTGCAGTCACTCTGTCCAAGGGAACAGCAACACCCACGAGCAGCTGTGGCTCACCTTCAATATTCACTGCTACAGGGTAGCCCCCTCCATGAAGTAACCTCCTCACCTGCCCTGGGTGCAAGCATGTGGTATGCCTGGGTCTCCCCCAGGCTAACAGATCCACATTCTTTTCTCCAAGCCTGACTGCATGTAACTGCATGAACACATGGTACTACATTATCAAAAGCATTCCCTATTAGGACATCTGCTGGTATATCCTGAAACACACCTACTTGCTGCTGGCTTCCTTTTCCATCCTCCTAGTCAAGGTGAACCCTAGCCAAAGGTATTTGGAATGGGGTCCCTCCTAAAGCTCTGACTGGAGTAAGCTGCCCAGCAATAGTTATGTCAGAGGCTGTGTCTCTCTTAGCACTGGTTGCTTTGCCATTCATTAAGATAGGATATAACCTCTTGCAGTAGTTTGGTACCCTTGTTGGTTCAAGACAACCTACTGTTGGCATTCTGTCATTCCCACTTACCCTCACCTTTTGTCCCCCCCCTTGCCGCCATGGAATCTATATGCTACCTGGCCCCACTGGTTGCATTCAAAAAAATTTAACCCTAGGTCTTGGAGTGTACCTGGACTAGTGGGACTTCCCCTGTACTGGTAGACTCTTTTGGGGCAGTCTGGGCTGCCAACCATGGGTTCTCTTAGACCCAAGAGCAGCACTGGGTATCCCTTTCCTGTTCAGGGATGCCATGCTTGCTAGGTATAGGTCACCCTTCTTCCCCAACTCATCTACAGTAAGGCATTGTTTGTCAGCTAACCAGATCCTCATGTCCTCAGGAAAAGTGCTAAGGGCTTGTTCCCTCACCAAAAGATCTGCCATCCCTTCAAAAGTGGTGACCTGACATCCAGTCACCCATCTATGAAAATAAGTGCTTAGTTCAGCAACATATTCACACACACTTCCATCTGCCTTGCATCTATGCTCACAAAACCTTTTCCTATAAGCTTCAGGTATTAAAAATTTCTAGCAAACAGTTCATTAGAACATTATAATTTAAAAAGTCATTATCAGACAGTTTGGACAGAACAGTTACAACTTTACAATGGAGTAAGGGGTAAGGAACCCTACCCAAAGCCCATGGTCAACATCATACTGTTTACATACCCTCTCAATTATATGAATGAAACTATCAAAATTATCCCCCTCTATAAATTGTGAAAGAACTTTACTGACCTTTGTTGCTTCTGGGGTTTGGTTACTCCCTTCCCCATTACCTTCATGACTCTGGTGAAGAGTAAGCATCTTCTTTTCATGTTGCCTCTGCCTCTCCTTCTCCTCAGCTTCCAGGTGTAGCAGTTTCTCATTTTCCTCAGCCTGTAGGCATCACAGTTCCTCACTTTCCTCAGTCTCTAGATGCCGCAGCCTCTCTGCTGCTTGTATTTCCAAATGCTTGGCCTCACACTCAAGTCTCTTTAACTACAAGTGGATTTTTAAGTCCTCTGTAGAAAGGTTGAGCTGTCCATTCTCTGAGTGTTGTACATCTCCATGACCAGTCCGATCATCTTGTAATCAAGTTGTAACTGTTCTGTCCAGTGCACAGTGGTGCAGCGGTTAATGTTGTCGCCTCACAGCAAGAGGTTCGCCGGTTCGATTCTTGGCTGGGGTGCCTTCTGTGTGGAGTTTGCATGTTCTCCCTGTGTTCACATGGGTTTCCTCCGGGTACTCCGGTTTCCTCCCACATTCCAAGGACATGCATCTGGAGCATTTCTCCCCCGGCCTCCGCTGAAAACAGGCTCTGTGGAACCTAGTCAGACTTTCCCGGTCAACAAATGTTAAATAAATAAAAAAATATATAAAAATCTTCCTGGTAGCTATTCTCTGATGCAGCTGTGACCAAAGCTGCAATAATGTCTGCTTTAGTCAGGTTTCCATGCACAAGTCCTTTAGCCTGGCACATCTCAGCCAAATGGCTCCTTGTCAGGTTGCCATACTCCTCTAATGACATGCTTGCCTGCTCTCCCTGACTAACTAAGCTAACAAAAGAAATAAAACAATTGTGATATGAACTCTGAATGTTCACTGTGTGGCTGATTTAGAGTACAAAAACACCTTCAGTGATCACTGTACACAAGCTAAAGGAATGCAATGTCCACACCACTACAAGCCAATTAATATGTGATGTGGCTATCTCACCGCTATCATAGATTCATAGGTAGGTACTAGGCTATCGGCCCAAGGGCCTACGTAAGCCTAGTTAACAAGGTTCCCTGGCGTACGCCACCCAAGAAATTTATTTTCCTGTGTCACTGTCGAGCAGAGACACAGAAGTGATCCCCAGGGTGTATTTCCTATTTCCCATCCACTCATCAAGATTTTTCTTGAAGAGTGCTAATGAAGAAATTTGCTTGACATAGATGGGTAGCCTCTTCCAGAGTATGGGAAGTCTCTGGGACAGGAATCAATCCCTCCAGTATGTCCTGTTTATTGTGGTGACAAGGTTTAGGTCCCTAGAGTGTGTAGCTCGGAGGGATTGGTAGGTGTAGCATGTCCAACAGCTCTCGGTTTGACATAGCTTTATATGTTAGGCAGAGATCACCTCAGAGTAGGTGATATGCTACTGAGTAAAGCTAGAGATTTTTGAGACGGTCAGTATAGGGCATTTGTTTAAGGCCAGTAATCCTCTTTGTGAGGTACTTCTGTGGCCTTTCAGCTGCTGCAGATGTCTTGTGAGGTACATTCCAAAAGGGGCATTGTAATCTATAATGGGTCTAATGAGTGTCGAGTAGAGGGGAACAATGGCCTCTTTTTTCCTGTATGAGAACCCTTTTATGATGAGGTGTGCCACGCAAAAGGACTTCCTGACTACTGTGATGATGTGACTGTCAAAGGAGAGACTACTGTCCACCTGGGTCCCAAGGTCTCTTATCACACATTCAGTGTTAAGTAGATTGCTGCCTATGTGGTATTTCATGGGTACAGAGTTTTTACCAAAGGGGATGACACTGCACTTTTTGGCATTGAGCTTGAGGCCATGGCTCTGACACCAGGCATCTGTCTCAGCAAGGCCCTTCTGTAGGATGTCCACATCATTTGGGGACTTGACTATGGCTCCTAGTTTGCAGTCATCTGTGAACTTCATTAGCCAGAGGCCTTCTGTGTTAGCCTGTACTTCAGAGAAGTACATACCAATCAGGAGAGGTCCCTGGACTGAACCCTGTGGTACTCCACTTGTCACTGGTTTTAGGTCAGATTTGGAGTCTGCAACTTTTACAGTGTGGGTTCTGTCAGTGAGCCAGTTGGCTACCCATCTTGTGACATAGGGATTTATACCTAGTTTAGTGAGTTTAGCTATAATTCCAGAATGGGGGATGGTGTTGAAAGCCTTGGCGAGGTCAAGATAGGCTGTGTGAACCACCTTACCCTCATCTACGGCTTTGGTGACTGCCTCAAAGAAATCGATCAGGTTCAGGAGGCATGATCTGCCTTTCCCAAACCCGAACTGGGTGGGATCCAGAGTTTGGAAGTTACTAATGCTTTTGTTTATGAGTTCTATGATGATACGTTCCATGGCCTTGCAGACCAGACTCGACAGGCTAATAGGGCGATAGTTCCTGGGATCAGTGGTGGCTCTCCCTTTGTGGAGTGGGATAACTGTTGCTGTGCGCCATTCAGTGGGCACAAAGCTTGATGTGAGGCTATTATTGAACACAGTGCATAGGTGGGGAGCCAGTTCATTCTGAAGTTCATGTAAAACGCAGCCTGGGATGTCGTCTGGTCCCATGGATGCTGTGTTTTTGGCTTTAGAGAGTGCAGCTTTTATCTGCATAGTTGTGATTACGGGAACTCTGCATTCTTCCTGTATATATGTGGGCCCTTTAGGGAGTGAGGGGGGGTAAAGTTAGCACTGAACCTATCTGCCAGGATGTTGGCAATATCAGTTGATTCTATAATTTTTGTGCCATTGTGCTGTAACTCAGAGCAGATCTGGGTGTTGCCATTGAGATTCTTGACATAGCTATAGAATGCTCTGTTCCTTAGAATTAGTCAAAATTTTGTTTTCATATCTAGCTTTGGAGGATCTTATAAGGGATCTCAGCTTCTTACTGAGGCTGACCAGGGAGCTCCTCCACTCATGGGATTTTACTCTCTTTTGCAAAAGTTTCTTCCTTCTGTTGTACAGTTTGTTTATGGCAGGGGACCACCAGATGGGCTTTCTTTTTTTCGAGGATAGTGTCTTGTTTCTGTTTGGGATAGCACGATCCATGCACTCGTATAAGTGCTTATAGTGTGCATTTGTGTAGGATTCAGCAGATGTAACTGTATTGTCTATCTGCATGGGTGTCATGAAGTTCACCACTTCTGTCTTAAGAAGCATGAAGTTGGCTTTGGAAAAATTTTTTACCATGGTTTCCTTAATGGGGGGTGGGGGCAGGATGTGGATATCAAGGGTGATTAGCTTATGGTCGGATCAGACCAACGAGGAGTTGACTTCAGGTGTGGAACACCAGTCACTCATGTTGGTAATGACTAGGTCTAGGATATTGTTGCCCCTGGTGGGGGTGTGAATAAGTTGATCCAGGGCATTGGAGTTTATGAATTCCAGAAAGCGTTGAGCTAAGGAGTTGGTATATAAGTAGTTTTCCCAGTTAATGGTGGGGTAGTTGAAGTCGCCCATTATTAGGGTGTTTGGTTGAATCCTAATATTTTCCAGTACATCAAGAAAAGAGGAGTGGGAATCCTGGGGCATGGTGGGGGATATGTAGCAAGCTACAATTTGGATTGCAGTTTTGCCCAGAGTTAGTTGCACTTGGATAACCTTGGATGCATTATGCTGAGCAACTAGCCTAGAGGTGTGGATATCCTTAATGAATATGGACACACCTCCACCTTTGGTGTTTCAGTCCAGGTTATATGGCCGAAAAGTGTGGTATGAGTTATAGCCTGGTAGTGTAGGGGTGCTCTTTGGAGCCTTTAGCCAGGTCTCTGTCACTGCACACATATCGATGTTCTCCATTTTAAGGAGTGCCTCGAGTGAATGCATTTTGAGATTTAGACTTCTAGCATTGAGGAGCATTACCCTCAGTTTTTGGTTGCCTCTTCCTGTTATGGTGATGAATTTGTCATTTGAACCTTGCCTAAAAATGGCACTATAGGGGTGGCAAGAGTCTTAGCCAGTATCTGGAATCCCAGGGGCGACAGGTGCAGGCCATCTCTGGCAAAGTATCATGGTTTGTCGACCATGTCATCCCAAGCAGACAGATACTGGATCCCCTTAGAATGACACCAGAAGCTTAGCCAATTGTTGAAGTCAATCATTTTGTTCTTGTACTGCAGTATCATTCTGGGTAATGGCATAATTCTTCTCAGGGCTAGGGTCATACCTGCCTGGGCTACAAGATCGGAGAACTCTTCCATGTCTCCTTTCATGTATTCCAGGGAGGTACATCTCAGGTCATACACACCAACATGGACAATGCAGAGTCATATTTGTACTTGTTGTGGAGTGACCTGAGTGCGTGAGTTATGTGGTGGATCCTGGCACCTGACAGGCAGCTGACAGTAACCTTCTCCTTGTTTAGCCTGGTGAGTGGAACCTCAGTGTGCTTGACTATAGAGTCACCTATGACTAGTGTGTTAGGTATGTTGTTTTGCCTTATTGGCTGTGGTTGAGTGGCACACTGAGTCTGTGGGCTATGTGTCATTTGGGTTGTGTTGGGGGATGGAGGTTGCTTGCGTTTCGGCTTTGGAGGTCTTTGTTGCTTAGACAGATTATTATTGAGAGCCTCTGTGAATGTTTTTGTGTTACTATATGTTGATTTTGGTGGTGTAGATTTAGTGAGACTATATGATGAGTGTGGTGTGGTGCAAATATTTACCTTCTCCTCTTCACTGTTAAGTTCAGCCTTGGTTGGAGAGAGCTTTACCTCCAGTTTGGCTAGATAAGTGCATCTCTCACTGGCTGTAGTGTTGGGTGGTAGGAGGAGAGGGTTGTCTGTGTACATGAGGCAATTTCTACATTGCCTCAAGATGCCCAGATTCATCAGATAGACAGGAGAGAACACTGGGAGTTGACCCTTGGACATGCCTGAATAAAAACTATTTTCCTCTAGATAAGTGAGGAAAGTGAGTACAAGAGCTGTTTTTCTCTAAGCAAGTGAGAAAAGTAAGCACAAAAACTGTTTTCCTCTAGGTAATGAGGAAGGTCGAGTGCTATAGTAATTAGTAGCCTATTTAGTGCTTACAAGTTCTGAACAAGTGCTGAGCATGAATAAGCAAATTTAAGTGCTAAAACTAATAATCTGTGTCTGCACTAGATGAGTTACAGGACAGAAACAAGTGCAAATGCAGGCTTTCAAATCAGAAAGTTGAGAGAGATGGAAAAGATTGCCCAAACGGCCAATAACTGCAATTTCTGGGTCAGAACCACTCCTTATGTGGTAGACAGGTTGCCTAGTGCTTACCACTCCCACTAATAAGCTAGAAGCTTTCCCTCCAACACAGAAATGCTTGGGGGGCTCAGAAGTTTACATACAGTCCCAGATACAGCAAATCTGTATCTGGACTACACTAGTTACAGGAAAGGTAGGAAACAGACAATTAATATGTGATGTGGCTGTCCCACCACTGCCAAACAATTAATATGTGATGTCCGTGCACTGGCCCAGAAACCAAGGAGCCTCAATACTCACCACTAACATCAGTGAGGGGCATGCACATTGGGAGGATGACAAGTACACACACAGTAAAGTACAATTTCCCTTAAGAGCACACAGAGATTTCAGTCAGTCTGGGGCTGGTTTCTCCCTTTCTCTTCAGATCGCCAATAAGACTCCCCACTGGCACAGCTATAGGGTTAAGATCTCAGCCGAGTGGTCAAGACAAAACCTCCAGCACCCTCTCTGTCCAAATCAGTGTTTCATGTCCCTGACCAAGTAGCTGACGCACACACACACACACACACACACACACACACACACACACACACACACACACACACACACTTTGAGAGTTGGTTTGTATACAAACACACAGACTCTCCTGGGGAAGGCTGGCACAGGTTCACTAGCTATTCCTGCTTCTGCCCAGACTATAAGGTAGAAATCACTGGCACCAACCACTCTTACTTATCAGCTACTAAAAGGCCCTTACCAAAGGGTGCCCAATTCTACTGTGCAATGTTACTATTATCCAAATGGTAAGTGTGTCCAAGGCTAAGGCTATTTAGGAGTGGCCTATGCAGTGTCACCAAATACATGCAAGTACTCTTGGAGCTTATATATCTCTACACAAAACAGCCACAATTAAAAGGCTTAAATATATTTAATAATACAGTATGAATGCACAAGACAATACTCATTAACTAAACACAGTGGCAATAGAGTTCAGAATCACAGGAAATACTTTAAAACAACATTGTAGGACAGCCTCACATAAAAACAGAAAACATCTAACTAATCCTGCTATATTCCTATCTATCTCTAAGAGAAACTAAGTTCTAAATAAATAAGCCAGAAGTTGCAGAAAGCACTCACAAAACACTAATAAAATGTAACAGTTCTAAATAACTTACTTACAGAGCAAGCCAAAGTGTTGGTGATGTTGTCAGATCCAGAACAAAATATAAAATGCACTGACTTTCTCTCTGAGATAGTTCTTAAGTTAATAATACACATTACTGCTGAATCATCTAAGATTACATAATTCTTGTCACTTCTGCCTAAGTTTCCCAAGCTAGCAGGAGCTTACATTTTTAACATGCCTCTGTCAAAAATACTTATCTCTCAGAAGCTGACACTTCTCTCTTAGAAGCTTGCCTGACACTGAAAGTCATAAAATAATTACCTTGGAAACCTGTAATTACCTTTGTTTCCAGACAAGAGAAAGAAGCCCCTAACCTAGACATCCTCTCTCTTAGCTGAGATAAACTAACTTTATAACACATCATAAAATTCTTTACTTATCAACTTATTTTCTTAGAGTTTTACAAGTTAACTCTGTATGTCCCAGTTTCTACTATGAAACCATACATTTGCATTGACATATAGTTTATACATATTTATGCTCTTTTCCAGCAGGGTGCACTGTGGTTACAGTCTTGAAGCTCAGTACAGAACATATAGTTTTCTTACATTTTTAAGGCAAGCATACAAATCATATTACTATTCAAAATGACACAGAATTATTTACAAAATTCTATCTAGCTGGGTTTGCAGTGTCACATTTCTATATAAATCATATTAATATTTTCAAGTGACATATAATTATTTACAGAATTCCAGCTAGCTGGGCTGGCAGCATCTCAGCTTATCACACAGGCATTTAGAAACAACTACATCTGGGAATGTTTAGGGTTATCCAAAGGTAGCAGAGAATCATCAGACAACCTATGTAGAAAATTCTATAAGAATGAGAAGTGTGATAACTGGTGGTCCGAGAGAGCAGCTGATGTATAGTATAGACTATCAAATTATATTAAAACAAGCACTAGTTTAGATATTTTTAAGAATAGCCTGGGCACATTTTATGGGAACAAATGTTTTGGTAGGCTAGAAGGACATTAATGCCTATGCTTGAAATATTTGTATGTATGTATGTATGTATGCATGTATGTCACCATTCCCCTCATCCCAAATTGCCTACACAAATCACAAAATCAGAAATATTGCCCAAAATATCTAGCTGATCACTGACAACACAAATAAATATTCTTGTTTATATTAATTTAGTTTCTTTGTTTGTTGGGTGGCACTTAAATTTAATGCCACATAGCTGCTATTTTTGGAGGCCTCCCTCTGTGTAATAATGTAATTTTTCTATGAATTCTGTATTTTTGAGCCCATCTTCCAAGTAAAATTATTTATGTGTATGAATCAATATATCAGCACTTCATTGTGATTAATGGTATTATCATTATTTTCTTTAGTTGTCATATCTGAAACAAGTGAGTTGCTGGCATATTATGTTAAATGGAACTACAGCTCACAGGGTATCAACATGGGAGGGGGAATTGAGGTGGAATTGATGAATCTAAAGCCACCAGGAATACGGAGGAATAGTGGATATCACTACTGGCAGAGTTTCTGACGCTGGTCTGCTTTTGACCATATGGACCATTATTATTAATTTTGAAGCTATATGGGACCTTTTCTTTTTTTCTAGCTGGCAGACCAGATTAAAAGAAGTGTTGTATTCAGTGAGTGAATGCTGTGTAATTTCTAGCCTCCTGTTAAATGCAAGCTATTTAATGCACACAAGAACATTGCCTGAAATTCATGTTGGGATTTTACAAAGCTTTTCCAATTATTCAGATGAAGATATGTATACCAAATATGTGGTACTGGGCAAGTAAATGATTTGTGAAGTACACATTCAAATTTGGTGCAGTGTTGTTGTCAGTTGTCATACCCTATTCATTATACATCTGAAGCTGAATCATCTATTCCTCATCTTGTTTGGACAGGTCAGAATTCAGATACAAGCATTCACTCACAAATTTCTCTTACCATTTATAATTGTGACTCAGGTGCATACTAGTTCTCACATCTCACTCTTGTCTCTTGGATCTTACATTATAACTCAGTTGTTGTTCATAAATACTATGTGGTCATGCACCTCACTATAACTATAGTTACTCTGAACTCTTTGTTTAAATCTTTTCTACAAGATCCAATATTACGTCGGGGTATTTTTTCCTTTAATCTTTCATACTTCTACTCTGGCTTAAACTATTTCCTAGTGGTGTCAGAGTAACAAGGAGTTAAGTTCTTCTATATAACCTAATTTCTTTACATTTGACATTCTGTATTTAATGCTTCCCTTCCATAAATTTCTTTTGTTCCACAGGTTTATCTTCTATCTTATCCCATGTGGGTGTATTCTGTTTCAAACCACTGGAATCTGCTGTACAGGAACTGGACACGCTGCAGCAGGTCAATTCTTTTGCTACATTTTTGTCGTATCCAATTACTTGTACTGCAGTTATTATATATTGCTTACCTTTTTATTCACAAGTTTTTTCTTTACTGTTAACATTTCTCTACACTTTTCCTAGATCATTAAGTATTTAATGTACTTTATTTATTATATTAAGTCTTATTTGCATTACTTTATTTGTATGCTGCTTGTTTTGTCCTTGATTATGGTTTAACATACATTTTATAGGAATTCTTTATACTATATATTTTTAATTTCCTACATTACTACTGCTGTTTGAAAGTCTGAAATAGTTAAAACTGCATGGTAGTACTTTGCATTCCACGGTGTATAAGCTTATTTGCAATTCATATTTCAACTTGATCTTTTCTTTGTATATTTGTACTGCTGTTTTGCCTTGAGCCACTGCAGAGAACAGACTTTGGATAAATTCACTAATCCAGTTAAATAATATCAGGCTTAGGCTGTAAGAAAAGGATTCTTTGGTTTGCATAACAAGTCAGTGACTGGGCTCTCACTAGAATATCAGAAAATGCTTAGCAGGAGAATGACATAAAAGCAATCAAAAAGCATGAACACCAATGACTGATTCTAATGTGCATAATTTAAAGAGTTCCTGACTAATTAGATATTTAGACCAGTGTGCCCCATATTCAGTAAAATGTATTTGCATAATTTTCCTTGTTTTATTTTTTAGAAGTAGCCATAGCAAATATTGTTCAGTCTGCATGTGTGGGGATGTGAAGGGGGGGGGGGCATGTCTGTGTATGTGTTTGTGTTTGTGTCTGTGTATGTATAGGTGTGTGTGGGCGTGTACCCGTGTGAGAACGGGAGAGATTAGTTTTACCAATATTGTAAAATAACAAATCTGCCTGTAGACCGATACTTGCAAAAAATAGAGGGTACATCATTCCATATATGTGGTAGACAGTAGTTAGTAATATAGAAAAAAAAAACATACTTCTATGTATTTGCGAAGTAAATTTGGATGCCACAAAGCGTAATGAGTTTATTAGCACTAATGGAATTATATAAACCATTGAACACAGTATCCAATGTTTTAATTTTTATATTAGCTGGGAACATTTTCTTACCATGTGAACTGTTTCTATAACATTTTGTATCTTTCAACAGATGCACAGTTTATTACTTTTTTCTTTGCTAAACATTTATTTTGGGGTGCTGAATTTTATTGTAAAAAGCATAGAGAAATATAATATGACTCCCCAATTTAGATAAAAAGAGAGTTGATAAGATGAAATGAAGAGTACTTTTGGTATAAACATGAAGCAAGTCAAATTGCACCCCTCCCTATACTATGTGCACAATATCATCATAAGGTGTGCACATATCATAACAACAAACATTGGGGCTCTGCTAAAACACTCTTCTGGATGTGCATTTTACTGGTAATAGTCTGATGTGTACTGTACAATCCAAAAAGAGAACTGCAATGCAGACAAACGAGGGCTATGTCAGCCCTTCAGCTGCATGAAAAGCACATGCACATGGATGGCAGAGAGAGCAACATGGCAGGGACATGTTTATTCCAAAGACCTCAACATGATAGCAATCATACCAGTAGAAGAAAAGACTGGTTGATCCAGAGTCTTAGTGTCATAGAACAGACTAGTATTTACACTGATTAAAATGAATCAAGATATTAAGGACATGCTGAGAGAGAAATGGGAGCAGACATATTTTGTTTTCTAGAAGGTGAGAGGTTATTCGGTTCTTGGAACCTGCTGCCTTTAAGAAATGATGATGAGATGATGATGACTATGACTGTGGTGGTGGTGATGATAGGCTGATTTATGGTGCCTCATATCTCATAACTGTAGGTATGCTGACAGTAGTTATGTCTATAAAATGCCTATAGGGTATTGGTTGTGAAGGACTGCAACAGGTAAATCTGTGTTTGAGCTACCACTGTCAACAGGACAAGGCAGATAATAAAACACAAATCTGGATGATTGCCATTACTGCTAATATACTGGTTACTGAAATGAATGACACTGGAAGTACAACTACAGAGACCTCAAAGGCCACATAGACAATGAGCTTAGATATCATATCTTTCCTGCCTGTGTTTTGCTTAGTTGACTGTTGAGGAGATGGTGTGCTTCAACTGAGTGAAATGACCATCTTGATATAAATCTGTTAGATGTACTAAGATGGCACAGAGAAGCACATTAAACAAAGCTATACCATATTACTAACAACCAAAATCTGTCTATGTGTTATGAACATTTTCTAGAGACCAGTTAGGGATACAAATGGCCTTTTATAATCCTCACCATCTAGTATGCCCTCATATTTCCTTATTGCACTGGCACTACAGGTATGTGAATATTATTCATTTCCAAAGTAAAACACTGGAATGGACAATAGTAATGCATCACTTGTAAATGGCTGCCATGTGCATTCAGGTGCTGCATGATAGGCTATATACTTTTGGTAATGTGCATATCCTATCCAGGATGAGTGATGTATGTGAAAAATCTAGATAAACACCTTTGCCAGTTAACAGTCTGTATTCAGCACTGCAAGATGCAGCAGATGTATTTGTGTTCCCAGCCTAGAACTTCAGAACATGCATTCATACAGCATAATAGCTGGATCGCTCACTGTTCTCAGGAATGCACATTGCACATTGCCACTAACACTCTTTCAGACTTACATATATTAACTTAACAGCTGCACAGCCATGAAGCAAGCAAAACAAAAAGCTTCAAAACTTTGTATCAGTGCTGTTGCACACATAAAAAAACATGCCAGGAGTGGTTCCATGTATGGTTAACTATTGGGGAGTTGCATATCAGCAAACAATCAGACAGTTTGAACTCATCCAGATTACAGGTATGTTACTGTAGGACAAAGCAACTTAAAAGAGATAAAAGCAGGATGGATACGCATAGGTAACTGCATGATAAGGGACAAAGCAAACAAATGAATGGTTCTATGCATGCTGAGGGGTACAAAATTGCACATGTAGTACATAAATGGCTTGTGTTAAAATATACACATTAGGGAAGTTTATCCAATTCAGGTTTTATGCTGAAATATATGTTTCCTAGCAAAACAAAGATGAATAAGCCAAATATAATTATTCAAATAGTGAAGCACAACAAGACATCAAAGTTGTGTTCAGCATACAAAAGTTCACTTATGTTGCTTTAGATCTGGTGGGATGTTACAGTACAGCCCTGATTCACTGTGGACTTGTTATATACTTTATAATTAATAGCAATGACTCAGGAGTACCTGATGAGATAATGGAGAGCAGAAAAATTGTGTTTTTGCAGCAGAATGGGAAGAGCACTGTGGGGAATGCAAGCAGAGCCAAGCAGTATGGTGGGTGGACCGCCGCAGGCATGTCGGAAGCATCACTTTAATCGCTTGACCCCAAGTAATCCAGGAGGCACAAAAAGAAAAGAAAAAAAAAAGCAGAATAGGCTTATATCTGACCACTTTGGAAGATCCATTCCTAGTCTACTTGTAAAGGTTGGGCTTTTCATGTCAGTGCCACAAAGAGATTCATTGCTTCAGATATATATGCTGCATAATGTTGATCTGGAAGGCAGTGAAGGGCAGTAATCATGCTGGATCCCTGTGTGCAAAGCCATTATCAGATACTTGACAGTAAGGTATGTCCAGGTGGGTGTCCAACTAGTCGATGAATGACCATCGGCCATTCTTTGAATGGCTGAGTGTCTTTTGCTGACAAGTTTCAGTCATCAAATTACAAATAGTTGAACTGAATTACATGACTGGAAGGAGGCATTACCGCACTGAAGGAAGAGGGGGAGGGAGCCACATGGGGCTACAGCATGGAATTGAGTAGCAATAGGAATAATGTGAAGAAAAAGAAACGTATTACATGACACTTAGCCATCCAAGAAATTCAGGGAATAGTACATGCACACTACAGCCCATAGCCCTCAATCTCTACCTGCAGAGTCATTGAGAATTCTAGAAATTAGCAGAGATAAATAGGAACATTTTTTTTCAAAATATTAGTACTATTAACTTGAGAAGTAGAGAGAAGAATAGAATGTAAATGAAAATGCATTTTCTGAAGTAAAACATATCTACAGCTCTAATTACAGCCATTAGTTGTTAAGTGTAATCCACCACCTTTTCCCGAAAAATCACCAGCTGTAGAAGGGATAAGGAGGGATAGAGCAAAATGCGGACCCAATGTCAGGGATAAATGAAAGGTATGCTACAGCTGTACTATCTGTTGTGCACACATGCACTTCACGGATTGACAAATATAACACTGGGGCTCCCAATACTTAAAGTCTCTATTCTGTATTTCAGTAAGGCCTGGAGGGGCAGTGATAAACATAGGTTTCATTAACATCTTGATAGTCAGATAACTTTTGTAAGGATTAATATAAGAAAATGTGTGTGTGGAGGGGGGGGGGCACTGCATTTTGGAAGCCAGCTAGCTCCTTCAAATTAAAACAGTTACAGAGGTATCAGAATTGCTCTGTGTGATATCTGTAGTCAACCAGTATCAGTTTCATATGATGTATCTTTACATAACTGCATATCTGCTCTAGTTTGTTTAAACACAACCAGTTGCATTCAAGCCCCCTGCAGCCTGTAACTCCAGTGACAGTAGTCAGTGACATCACTCACTTCCAGGCACGTACTCTCTCATACTTCATGTACTCAGTGAGAGCTATGTCTGGGCAACATAATGGTATCTTCCATATGAGGAAACAGTGGTATACCCCTACTCCTCTATGGAAGAGGGGATTCCCTTCTGCCTAGAGACCAGTTCGTCTGGGTTCTACTACCACTGCCCGCTCATGGTGATTATTGACAGGAGGAGTGGTCCATGCTGTACATACATCTCACACTGGAAGGTGACACTCAGTCTCCTTCTGGCTCCCGTACATTGGTGCAATAGCCCTGCAAGGACTGAAGAGTCAACAAAAAGTGTTTGGCCTCTGGATTGCCAAGGAATTAACCTTCATCTGGTGAGAGTAGAAGAGGCACAAGCATGCACAACAACTAGAAAAGGCCATGTTCAGTCTGCTCACAGAATGAGTTCATGAATCACCTTGAAAGTTAAGCTTTCAGCTATCAACATATATATATATATATATATATATATATATATATATATATATATATATATATATATATATATATATATATGGTTCCCATTCAGAAGCCTGAAACATCATAAGCCTGAAAATCAAAATCCTGAAACCAAAAGCCTGAAAATTCAGAATCCTGAAAACTCAAAATCCTGAAAGCCCAAAATCCTGAAAGACCAAAATCCTGAAACTCAAAATCCTGAAAACACAAAATAGACATACTGATGTCATTGTGGCTTTGCTATTGTTAGCCCTGTGGTGTTAGGTCATGCGTTGGGGTCAGGTAAGTGTGGTTGGTTTTATTTTAGGGTTAGGGCGGTTTAAGTGAGTTAGGGTTAGAAGCAGGTTAGGCATGTATGCAATAGTGACAAATATTGGGGTTAGGGGTTTAAGTGAGTTAGGGTTAGGGCGGGTCAGGTGAGTGTGCGATAGTGACGGACCTTAGGGTTAGGGTTAGGGTCAGGGTCAGTTGGTAGATATTAGTGTCTTTATAGTGACATATTAGCATTATTTGTGTTTTCAGGATTTTGAGTTTCAGGATTTTGGTCTTTCAGGATTTTGGGCTTTCAGGATTTTGAGTTTTCAGGATTCTGAATTTTCAGGCTTTTGGTTTCAGGATTTTGATTTTCAGGCTTATGATGTTTCAGGCTTCTGAATGGGAACCATATATATATATATATATATATATATATATATATATATATATATATATATATATGTATATATATATATATATATATATATATTTGCTGGAACATATTAAAGGAAAAATTGATCACAAATCTGTGTAAACTCATCTTCTGTTTGTTTGATACTCCAGAATTTTACATCTCATTCTCTATATTTTAATTTGATTTAAAATACCTGCTTAGCTTTTCTACTATGTTTTCAAGCTGGTCATCCAGTCCTTCTGTTGATTTGTATATGTCATATATTTGTTCATAAATCATGTACAAGAGTCAGTTTATTCATTTTATTTATGTATTCATATTTGATACAATGAAAGTTCAGCAGGGCAATAGCAATTTTCAACAGAATCCCAGAGAAAAAAGCTCATGTAACATTTTCTAAAAATACATAAGATATAATGGATCCCTTATGAAAGATCACTGATCCCGGGAACTATCGACCTATTAGCCTGACGAGCCTGGTCTGCAAGGCCATGGAACCTATCATCATGGAACTCATTAACAAAGACATTGGTAACCACCAAACTCTGGATCCCATCCAGTTCAGGTTTGTGAAAGGCAGATCATGCCTCCTGAACCTGATCGACTTCTTTGAGGCAGTCACCAAAGCCATAGATGAGGGTAAGGTGGTTCACACAGCCTATCTTGATCTCGCCAAGGCTTTCGACACCATCCCCCATTCTGGAATTATAGCTAAACTCACTAAACTAGGTATAAATCCCTATGTCACAAGATGGGTTGCCAACTGGCTCACTGACAGAACCTACACTGTAAAAGTTGCAGACTCCAAATCTGACCTCAAAGCAGTGACAAATGGAGTACCACAGGGTTCCATCCTGGGACCTCTCCTGTTTGGTATCTACTTCTCTGAAGTACAGGCTAACACAGAAGCCTCTGGCTAATGAAGTTCGCAGATGACTGCAAACTGGGAGCCATAGTCAAGTCCCCAAATGATGTGTACATCCTATGGAAGGGCCTCACTGAGACAGATGCCTGGTGTCAGAGCCATGGCCTCAAGCTCAATGCCAAAAAGTGCAGTGCCATCCCCTTTGGAAAAAACTCTCTACCCATGAACTACCACATAGGCAGCAATCTACTTAACACCAAATGTGTGATAAGAGAACTTGGGACCCAGGTGGACAGTAGTCTCTCCTTTGATAGTCACATCGCCACAGTAGTTAGGAAGTCCTTCTATGTGGCACACCTCATCATAAAAGGGTTCTCATCCAGGAAAAAAGAGGTCATTGTTCCCCTCTACTCGACACTCATTAGACCCATTATAGAGTACAACACCCCTTTTAGAATGTACCTCACAAGACATCTGCAGCAGCTGGAAAGGCCACAGAAGTACCTCACAAAGAGGATTACTGGCCTCAAACAAATGCTCTACACTGACCATCTCAAAAAACTCCAGCTTTACTCCGTAGCATATCGCCTACTCCGAGGTGATCTCTGCCTAACATATAAAGCTATGTCAAACCCAGAGCTGTTGGACATGCTACACCTAAAGAAATCCCAATCCCTCCGAGCTACATGCTCTAGGGACCTAAACCTTCTCACCACAATAAACAGGACATGCTGGAGGGATAGATTCCTGTCCCAGAGACTTCCCATACTCTGGAAGAGGCTACCCATCTATGTCAAGCAAAGTTCTTCATTAGCACTCTTCAAGAAAAATCTTGATGAGTGGATGGGAAATAGGAAATACACCCCGGGGATCACTTCTGTGTCTCTGCTCGACAGTGGCACAGGAAAACAACTTTCTTGGGTGGCATAAGCCAGGGAACCTTGTTGGCTAGGCTTATGTAGGCCCTTAGGCCAATAGCCTAGTACCTACCTATGAACCTATGAACCTATAAAGGTTGATGCGCAAATGCCACAACCTGTATTTTCAACATTTTAAACCCATTGGAAACAAATCCACTGAATAAATAGGTGAAACTCAAAAAATTATATTTTTTTCACGGGATCAAGACTTGCTCAACCCCCTTCACCCATGTGGGGGTACTCTCATCCTTGTCTAATTATGTATACCAACTATCCAGTCTCATAACTGTGGGGAAAATAGAAATATCTTGCAAGTGTGAAAAACAATACTCCAACATAATGTGATCTCATAGTAAATCAACCATTAAAACAGTGGAAGAATATTCACTTTGGGAGATTAGGATTAGGGAGATTACATTTCAGATTTGATATCCTAAATGTAATACACATAAAGTTAAATAACATACATGATTTAAAATATAATGAAAAATAAGAATAATGTAAAAATTGAGAAACAGACTATTGAGAGATTAAGCACAGACGGCATGAGACAAATTTAGTATTTGTTGTTACACAATGCATAGCTAAAGATTACATAACTACCAGCTACAGAAAACAATGGTTAATTCACATACTGAACATCAGAAAGAAGGCTGAATAAAAAAAAACTGCCAATGCAAAGCAATGATTTTTTTTAATATAGGATAACAGGTACAGACATCATAACATGATAATTGTAAAATTTTAATCTGAATATGGAATCAAAGAATTCTCATGAAATGCCACAGCAAAATGTCCAATCACAGGAGTATAGCATTTAAAATATTTTCTAATAGTATACTTGGAATAAATGTGGCACAATACAAATAGGTGTTGATTTCTGAACTTGTTAATATATAGAAATTTGAATCACCAGGTCTATTTTTGGACACAGGTCAAGATATGTGAAGTTTATGGGCTGATCTGAGGTTACAATGTGGTTAGTACCACTCTGGAATATGAATAGGAGAATAAGAATTGGATGGTTTAGTAATTTATGACTGAATATTGACTAAATTAGGAACATGTGCTTGTTGAATTCAAACCATTGCTAAATGCAAACTAAGGAATACATAGCAATTTACAAATTCTCCAGAAATCCAGCAGTAATCCAGTAGTGATCTTTCTCCATTCAATGAAAAAGGATATTCTCAAGGTTAGTGAACATATGCACTGTATTCAAGAGATGGAAGTGAAGCAGTATACATTTTTTTCTTATTTATCTGAGTAGTTACATGCATATCAAAATTAAGATGATTATTAAATGGTCAATCCAAGAAGTTTGGTGGCGCAAACTACTTTAGCCGCAAAGTGATTAAAGTAATATACAGATATGTTTTGTGCTTTGGAGTTAGTACAATTAACAATCTCATTCTTGGAATTACTGTCTCTAAAAAAGTTTTACTTTGGTCTGTTAGTGCTGAAAAATAGTTCAGAAAGACTTAGTCAGGATTCTATTGAGTTGAATGTGCTCTGTAGTTTAAATTTAATGATTAAAATCATATGTGAGGAGGAATGTAGACTTCATAGCTTAATAAAACAGTATAGTAACCCTTTAATGCTTCACAGCACTATTAATTAAGAAACTTAAGAGAACAGGACATTCTATTGAGCCCAATAAATGTGGGAGGTCTAGACAGGATAAAACTGTCTGACAGATCACATCCTTTCTTAAGGCAGCTAATGAGTCATCTACATGTATTCAGGGCAAGCCCACATATTCATGAAGACGTACTGCTGTACTTCCTATACGAACATGAACAAGTGCAGGGGGTGTATCCAAGTAGTGCATGGACACTGAACACGTCCCCTGCACTCAGAAAGTGCTGTACGACACTTTCTAAATTGAACTGGCATAATATTAGAGATTTACTCTAATAGTATGCCACTATTTCAGTGTCCACAGACACTGAAAATAAATAATGATCATTTTAGTGTCCCCACACACAGAAATAAACCTCAGCATGAAGAAAGAAATGCAGGGGGTGTGTGACAGGTTCTGTGACACACCCCCTGCATTGCCAAATTTCCGAACGACACCTCTGCAACCTGCTAAAGCAGGAAATGTGTGCAAATGCACAAATAATGGGGTATAAATCCCTCAAAAGGGACAAAACACACATATAGCCCACAAAACCTAGAAAGTTGATAGGAAACAGGTCATGCATTAGCATAAATTATGGAAGGGTAGAAGTCTGAAAACAAATGTATATCAATATTCCCTTACAGCAGTACATGTTTACAAAAGCACAAATGATGGGGAGAATAAATAATAAATTAGGGACACGTCTGAAAAATTGCCCTCACACACTTAGAAAGTTAATACAAAACAGGATATGTATTAGCAGGAGTCCCTGAAGGATAGAAGCCTGAAAGCCAAATGAATGCCATTATTTCATGACTGCAGTCCTCAATGAGTTGTCAGAACACCACAAGACTAATTTATATGACATAATAATATAATAATAATATATACTTTTTTCCAGCCTAAGGAATGTTTGAGCATTGCTAAGCGGGTGTGCACGTTATGGCCCTCCGCTTAGCATAGCTTAAACATCCCATAGGAGATAAATGCAAATATACAGGTGAAATTTCCAAGCTGAGATAGTGTAGTGTTAGAGTCCTGACTTTACATGCAGGAGCTCATAGTTTAAGTACCAAGACAGGCAACTTATTTTTCAATGGGAAAGTAGGGTTAAAATTATTTTCGTAAACTTAAATTATGTAGCAACTGTCTTTTGTCAGCCAGGGTAGTGTAGTAGGTCCAAAAGTGAGATGTCAGTCTAGAAAAAATGTGAAACCTCCATATAAACACAAGTGTCCCATACAGTATAGTCACACGAGAGTATAATTTAATGAAAGCACACAGGGGGATGTCATGGAAGGTAAACATAAAATTATGCCAGTAATGATGAATCCATCCCACAAACCTCATACTTTATAAAATGAAAGGTGAGCAATGCTAAGTAGTGGTCAGCTACACTAAGCTGGTGTAAGCATTGCTTAAACGCAAATGATAAGCAATAAGTAGCCCAGCTAAGTGGATTTGTGCATTGGTAAGCAGTGCTCAACATCTATCCCTTTAAGCGCTGTCAACCTTAGCTAAGCATGTTTGTGCATCACTTAGCTTAGCTCAGCATATTCAAAATGGTCCAATGACAGCAAAGGGTGGGAATGTGGCTCTATTTAAACCTCACAGGTGGGAATAACCAGTTCTTGCTCATCCTTGCAGGCACTATGGCTGGCGTAGGAGAGGGTTTGCGCTTTTGGGTGCAATGCTGGGGGATTCAGGAGTCCAGGGTCATGGTTGGATTCCTATTGAATGACTATGAGGAGAGACTGCTGCACAGCCAGTACCAGGGCTCCCAATACAAAGCTGAGACCTGGGACCATCTCGCATGTGATCTCACCAGTACTACTGGCATCCCTCAAACTGGTGAGCAGGTCCAGCACCATTTAGCTGACCTCAAGCATAGGAAGAGGGAGCTCTTGGACCAGTGGACCCAAAACACAAGGGCACAGAATGTCCCAGAAGTGTGGAAGTATCAGTATCAATTAGTGTTTACCAAAGTCCAGCTGTGTATGTGATTGATAGGTATGCATAAATGTTTTCTTATCTCCTGTACAGCTGCAAATGAGAGAGCTGCGAACATAGATGCCCATGCCAGCAGGTTGCTAAGGCTGCACCGGGAGGCTGGTGAGTACAAATCTAGCTTGCATTATTCAGGGCAAAGAAATGGAAAGGATTAGAATGTCAACTGCCAATAGGTTAAAATGTGTCCTGTATGTAATTAATAAATGAGACGTTAGCAGAGTAATACTAATGTACAGGATATCTATCAATAAAAGTGCCAGTACCCTTCAATAAAACTAAAAACCCCAGACAGTTGTGTTTACTTTGGTATGTGGTGGTATGAATCTAAAAATGTACAGGTTCTGCACAGCAGCTATGGCTCTGACAGCATGAATTAATTGAGCCTCATCTGACAAAGATCGTGGAGCTGTAAAATGGGAGATCAACTATATGAAATGTTCCATGCACAAAGATCTGATCCCTGAATAGTAATCTGTAAACTATTATACTGTATCCTCAACAGCAGTGCTTTATGTTAACCATTGCTTTCCAGATTATAATATGTCAAAGTATTAATACACAGTGCAAGAACTATCTGCCATGCATGAATGTCAGAATTACAAGGTTAGATTGTCCAACCAAGAGAGTATTAGGCAGGAAACAGTGACACAGCAGACAGCAGCTCCTCAATAGCTCATTGTGTTGAAACACAATCTTGTTGTACCTTCTTGCACAAACAGGCATGGTTCAAATCCTGGGAGTGGTAGTAAGCTGTATGCATAGTTTCACCGAAGAATATGCAAATATGTGTAGAAAGAGTCAAGTAGTGTTAACAGACATGTCCCCAACAGGTCTGCCAGGTAAAAAAATGTTTCTATTAGCTGTAAGAAGGCTGTACTAATACACTTTGTACAACACTTCCACTGTCCAACCCCAAGGCTGCAAATGACAGCAAGATAAGTACATACACCAAGCGGTTTCTTCCGATAAATGTCCCTCAAGTGTCACACTGTCACAGCTACTGGTCACCGCTGCCAATACCCAGGGTGGCAGATAGAAATCCAGGTGGAATAGGGCAGTAACACGCACACAGCATGAGTGCAGGGCACCCCTGTCAGTGTCACATATGTAACCTTGCATATGTGAATATGTGTAGAAACAGTCAGGTAGTGTTAACAGATATTTTCTCCACAGGTCTGCCAGGTAAGGAAATGTATGTATTAGCTTTAATAAGGCTTTAGTAATACACTGTGTACAAACATTCAACTGCCCAACCCCAGGCCACAGGCAGATGTAAAGTGAGGTCATACCTGGAGAGTAATGGGTAGAGAAATGATCAGTACAGTTGTGAACAATCGTAGCCTATACAACTGTTAATTGACATCTCTCTCTATCCCCCACCCTATCTGCACCAATAATTCATACACATAATCAACAGGTATATTTTTTTTCCAAAACTATTGTTGGGACATGTGTCCTGTTGTTCTACAAATATTAAATCATTTGATTATTAATGTTCCCCATTCAAATACTATCATTGGTGATCTGTTGCTATCAATGTAACTTGCATGCTGTTATGATGCCTACTATTGTTCCATTTATGCATGTGTTATGTTTGCTATGCAACTATTTCAAATATGTTGTTTTGGGTTAATTGGAACACCCATGCATGCTGTTAAAACTAATTTTGAAATATTTTGTTCACAATTAACAAACATATTTTGTAAAACCTCAATACCATAGCATGTCTGGGAAGACAGATCCTGGCAGATCTGCCTGTCCTGCCTCATCTGGCCATGGTACTGGGCTCCAGCACATCTGGACCCAACCCGGGACCTCCTGGTCTACTGGTCCTGCACCACCTTCAGGTGGAACCACCACAGGGGATGGGGTCTATCCCTTCCTGGGAGCGGGCGCAGACAGGAAACCATCACCAGTAGCCAAGTCCGGGGTTTGGTGGGTAGCTCCATCCAAAATTGTTTGGTGGACAGCTGCGCCAGATTGAGAGCTGCCTGGCACATTTTGAGGGTCGGCCTGCCCTCCTGTCCAGCCCCCAGCACAGCCACCTTTGGGGCCATGAAGGTACAGTGGTGACTGTCCATGGATGGGGACCGCAGTCCCACTGTATCCATTTGGGGGCTCTTGGGCATCTGATTCCCAACCACCCTCCCCGTCTAAGGTGTTTACCCCCCACATGTGTCATATACTACCCCTGTTTGCTGTCTTGTCTGTCTTCCTACCCAACTTACCTCCCCAAATATACCTACTATCCTTCCCCAACATCCTGCTCTCACCTAAAAACATGGGCACCGGAACCATAGAGTGAGGGGGAGGGACCCGGAAGGGACCCCACCCCCACTTTTACAGATGTAAGACCAATAGGTGGACCCATGCATGCAATTAAATTCAAACACAAAAGAAACGGAACCAGCTGCTGCTGCATTTATTTTATCTGTTTCTCCCCAAGAGTGCTGCTGATTGTGTGTGTGTGTGTGTGTGTGTGTGTGTGTGTGTGTGTGTGTGTGTGTGTGTGTGTGTGTGTGTGTGTGTGTGTGTGTGTGTAATGCCCCAGCTACTTATGCCCGGTGATTAGAATTATTTGGCCTCAAAGCCTGAGCCTTAGGTACAGGAGCCTGCATTCTCTACCCACACCACCACTTGTGATCTAGGGAGTTTAGTCTGTTCCTCTTAAAATTTGTGGTTTTCTGTCAAATCACTGAGAATGGAAATCACTAAATAATGATAGCCTGACTTTTTTGGAAACACATGGTGACATAAAACACTATTTTAGCAACATTTTAAGATTATACAAGCAATATTTAAAATGTGTCCCTGGTTTTGGGCCTTTGCTCCCCCCCAAATAAATTTTGGCTTTTTCCAGATTTCTTCTCCTGTGAAATTGAGAGATTTAGTTGTGTCAAGTGGATGGTGCAGTGGTAGTGTTGTTGCCTCACAGTAAGAGGCTTTTGGTTTGATTCTTGGCTGGGGTGCCTTCTGTGTGGAGTATGTATGTTCTCCCTGTATTTGTGTGGGTTTCCTCTGGGTGCTCTGGTTTCCTTCCATGTTACAAAGACATGCATCTGGAGCATTTCTCCCAGGGACTCTGCTGAAAATTGGCTTTGTTCCAAGTTGGTCTTTCCTGGTAAGCAAATGTTAAATAAATAAACATTTTTGCTGAGAGCTTCAGGGGGAGAGAAGTTTAGTGCTGCTCATTCAGACTGTTTGCATTGTTAGTAGCACAACAGGCAGTAGTCTTACTTTTGATGCAGTAGGCTGTGGGTTCTACTCCCACAGTATGCAGATGGATCGCTGATACTGTACTGTGTTGTATTTTAAAGGGAGTGGATGCTGCAGTCCTGTGAATGTCCTTCTTTGGAGGAATTACCTAGTAACTATGAACCTGTTATCGGTTTGCCATCCATTCCCTATTGCAATATTACTAGCTTATCATTTTTAATGTAACATAGGCAATTTATTCTTCAAGGGCAACAGCCACTTTATTTGTAGATGAAACAATGAAATATAAAGTTGTTTCCTAGCAGCAACTTCTTCATTAGTTAGAGATCCCTTTAATGTGGAATTATTTAGATGACTTACTTCTGCAGGGATTTTGCATATTTACTAATATTGGTGTATTGTAATGACAGAAGTTTGAGTGGCCTTTTATGGCTGAAATTTTCTGAAATGGGTAGTTTTGTCATTGGCTCATACATTTTGTTTCATTGCTTTCTAGAAGACTGCTCAAAACTACAAATTTAAAACACAATCTAACAACTGGTGCTGTATTATACAAGGAATATACTTTAATACAATAAGGAAGGTGAATCAAAGAATGCATACATGTATGCATGTCCCTAATAATGTGTTTGAAAACAGCTCAGAGGAAAGTGTGAAGGGTTCAAAATCATGGGCAAATTTTAAGCTTTGCTCTTGTTACCAAAGCAATTTTTTGAAGTTAAAACAGTTCACACCACATTACATTGACCTAGCCAAGCCTTTTGACACAATCCCCTACGCAGATGTAGTGCAAAAGATGAATAATGTAGGAGGAGCAAACACTTGCTTCACTAGCTGGATTGCCAACACTTGCTCACAGGATGCAGGAGATCAAAATAGGGGAAGAGACCAGTCACCAATGGAGTCCCCCAGACTTCAGTGCTGTGACTTTTTCTGTTTGGCATATACACCTCAAAAGTAAAAGGAAATACCAAAGGGCTTTGGCCGGCTAAGTTTGAGATGACTGCAAGCTAGGTGCAGTTATTGAATCCCCAAATGACTTAACTATCATGCAGAAAGGTTTGTCCCAAACAATAACTGATGTCAAAATCATGAAAATGCTCTCTGAGAACTGAACCAATTGTTTGGCATTTGGGAACTTGTGTGTACAGTGACCTAACCTTTGACCAACATGTGCCCAGAGTAATATGAAAGCCTTTCTATATTGTGCAGCTTATAAACAAATTGATTGTGACTAGATCTAGAGATGTTGTTGTCCCCTTTACAAAGCTCTCATTAGGTCAATCATTTTGTATAATGCCTGCTTTGGCATGTATCTGTCCAGCCCCATGCAACAATTGGAATACTTTCAGAGATATGTCACTTAAAAGGATACAAGTCCTAAACAATAGGTCTAGCATGGACCACCTCAAAGATTTATTACTATACTCAGTATCCTACAGGGTGCTTAGAGGTGACATGTCTGGCATACAAGGCATCCTCCGACCTAATACAGATGGACCTACTGAACATCAGCAATTCAAATGGCATCAGAAATACTCAGTCCAGGTATCTAAACTGAATGCTGTGGAGAGGTGGATATATACCACAGAGACTACCACTGTTCCAGAACAGACTATCCATAAAAATAAAACAAGGCTCATCTGTCTATATTCAAATGCAACTTGGATCTAAGGATGGGTAATAGAAAATGTACTCCAGGATTGCCCCTCATGCCACTAATGGATAGAGGCAGTTCCTAAATGCTGCATCCTTTATATTGGTCACGTCAAACTATCTAAGGAATAATCACAGTTATTCTCGCTAGGGCTAATATACAATTATCAGCCATGGGATAGGCAAGACCAGTCAGAAAATGTTAATTCAAGAATCAAGCACCAAAAGGGAATTGGCTAAGCTTAAAAAGTCCTCCAATTGAACCTATGTTGTGGTAGTAAATAGTTATAAAAAATTGCCCTTTTTAGGTCACTAAGTGCCCCTCTCACTCTCCACCCTCCAGCCTTCAACAGCTTCCAGTGCTTTTGCCTTAAAAAAAAATAAAAACAGCATCTGTTCCCCCCCCCCTCAAAAATTAGGCCCCACACATGGCTGTCCATTTCACACATATGTCCACTGGACACATGTAATCTGGTCCAATTGGCTTGACAACACATTACTGTTGCCATTTCCCCTCTCTCAGTGGTTTGAGTGTCCAAATTCTTGTCCAAATTCTGTAGAAATTCACAGCTGTTGCTGTAGAAGAAATGGACAGCTATGAACCTTTCCTACACATGTCCTGCACATCCCTAGCTACCTTTCATACTGTACGTCCCTCTGCATGCCCCTTTTTTCACCACTTTCCTATCACCTCTTTTTCTTTTCTTTTAAAGAAATTAGTGTGGAGGTAAGTAGGAATAAGGGGTGGTAAGTGAAGATAAAATAGATTAATGGTAGCTTGGCATCGCTTACAGTCGCACAAACCCACAAACCCACTTACAACTGCATAAAAGTGTCTTAATCACTCTGTATCCATCAAACCTTGTTCTGCCCAGAAACAAAACAGGAGGTCCTGCCAAATCTTGAACACAGAATGCTGTGCTCTACAATCACAGCAACATACCACTACACCATCTGAGCTGCAAAAATCTATAATGTTTTAACAAACATATAGTGCATTCTGGTCATTTACCATTAAGGAAAAAAAACACCAGTCCCACATCTCAAATCCATGACCCTGTACACTATAGTCAGAGCAATGTAACACTACACCATCTGAGCTGTGGAATTAAGATTGCTTTTTCAAACATATCATGCAATAGAGGTATATAACATTAGGGAGAAAGCTCTGTGGAATCATTTATGTGTTGTATATACAAATAAATTGTGGAACAGAACAAAAGTATGGGCCAAATATCTGGACATTCTGTGAAAATCATGGCAGAGGAGAGGTATGCTCAGAACCCCTTAGTGCAATGAATCTGGACCAAGCCTGACAAAGTGGGTGGGGAGATAAAGGCATGAACCTAGGGATATATCCAAAATTTGTGAGTAGATAAGCTGAGAAAGTTGATGTAGTAACACTGTACATCCTAACATATATTGACTGAAATATCACAAGTCTGGGACTCAATTGCTTCTTATTAGTTAGTGTCCTCAATCCCCTCATCATCCCACTGATGAGTCAAGAATATATAACAGTTATGGTGACCAGACTAAAGATATCAGTCAAACAAATGGACATCCTACGAACGTGTGGACAAAACACATTAGGGAAACTACACTCAGCTACCAAGCGGCATCCAAACTACAATCAACTGAACATAACACTACTCAAATCCAGCTCTTGGGCTGTACACATGCATTTGCAAATATAACAGGCACTACAGGGATGTAACACTAGTGGAAAAAAAAACACTGGTGTGAAAGTGCATACCCACAACCAATTGCACCACAGTCACAGCAACATACCAATAAGCAAACTTGACACTACAGTATAATGACTGTGTGAGAAACAATATCCCGTTTGACACTCACACATTACCCCTACATATACTGTCCCAAGTCCCAGTGTAGTGAGAATCTTGAGCTGTTACGGGACATGTCATGGTCTGCCTGTACAAACATATGCAGGTGATAGGGAACCAGAAACTGGAGCAGCATGCACAGATAGAAAGGGCCCATGACACTCACATGTACCCCCTCCCTATGCAGCCCAAGTAACATGTACATACTACACTGCTACACAATCCTGACAGTCTGTTAACAATGGCCAGACACACACAGACTTTTCAAATGTACAGTGTCCCACAGAATGTATAGGCACAAGACTCATATCTATGGCTGCTTCCTTGTTACATATCTGGGGGTCTATCACATCAATAGGGTGGTAGCAGGAATGAAGGCAATAAATAATGATACTACATACCTCTGAACCTATTAGTGCATGACATCTGGACAAAGCCTGACATAATTGGGGGTCAGAGGCCCATACACAGGGGTATACTGGACATGTTGCTGTTATAAATTTAGACAGTTGCTGGTGTTACTGGGTTTGTTGTCACATATCTTTTCTGAGGGATATGAAGTCAGTAACACCAATGGACATTAGCATGCACTGACTGCATTCCTCAGAGTATCCTACTGATTAGCCAAGGACAACAACAGTCTGGGGAACAGACCAAACATACAGTATGAGCCACGCATCTAGACAGTGTGTAGGCCCCTGGACAGTGTAGAGGTATGAACGCAGTCATGTAACAGAATGGAAATCCACTGACAGCTGACAAACATGTCACCCAGCATATTATGAAGTACAGTAAGACCAACATGACACTCCCCCACATCAGCTCTGGGAAATTACCCATGTATATTCAAATATACCATGTACTACAGGGATGGAACTGTAGTGAAAAGCAGATAGTGGTGCAAAAATATCCACCCAAAACATTTGCACCGCAGTCATAGCAACATACCAGTACCCAAAATGAACTCCAGAGTAAAATGACTGTGTGAACAAACATATCCTGTTTGTCAGTCACACACTACACTGACATATACTAGCCAAAATTACAGTGTACTGGGAATCCTGAGGTGTTACAGGACATTTCACAGTCTGCCCCTACAAACATACAGACCTGAAAGACCACCAGCAGCTGTAGCAGTATGTACAGCCAGATAGGTAAAGGATGTATGTCACTCACATCTGCTACTCTCCCTACCCAGCCCAACAAACATCTTCACACAACACTACTACACAATCATGGCAGTCTGTTCACAATGACCAGACTTACATAACTGTCATATGTACAGATTTCCACAGAATTTCCAGGATGTGGAACTATAATCCTGGCCACTGCCGCATATGATGGCCAGGAGTCGGCTAGGTCACTGGAATGATAACTGGAGTGCAGTCAGTAATTAATGATATGCCATACCTCTGCACCTCATAGTGCAGGACATCTGGACAATGCATGGCATACTTGGGGTCCAGGGGGGCAGAAAGAGGGACATATCACACATAATGGTGTTACAAAATGAAACAGTAGCTGGTGTTACATGTGTTGTTGTAACATAACATCCCTGAAGGATATGATGTCTGGAACACCAATGAATGTCAACAGTTAGTGACTACAATCCTCACATTATCCTACCAACCCCATAAAAACAGATGTTGTTTGAGAAACTGACCAAACATAGGCAAACCTCTGGCCACTCTGTGGACAACATGCCATTCGAGAGGTATGTCAGAGGTATATCACTGTCAGATGTCACGTCACTCAGAAAATGCATGTCCAGATGAATCCTGTCAATCTAGTAACCCTCCATGTGTATAACAGCACTAATGACATACAATATGTACCCACTTCTGGAGCTTTGTTCCCCATGTTGTTGGGCTATCTTCACATGTCCTGTCCTGTGAGGTATTCCCACCTACTGTTTGTGAAGCTGTAGCCCCCACACTTCTGTAATGTTCCCTACAGGCAAGGAAAAGGGGCAAGGCCACATGAAGGACATCCCATATGTTGGAACTAGCAGCAATGTCCAGGCCCACACCAAAATACTATGTGAGCACCTACATAGCTGTATGGCCTCAGCAATACCTGACAGGACAACATCAATCCCCTCAAGGTAGGCCGAATGCCTGTGGTGGACAGCAGCAATATACAACTACCATCATAGGTGGAAATAATCACAGGATGGGCCAAGAAGCAACAGGTGCCTCATTGTCAACCATATCACCTTGTTCTGCACAAGCAAATAAGGTCACAGGTGATGTACACTAAGGCTGTCTTTGAGTGCAAACTGGATACATCCATCAAGGCCAATCACTAGGCCTTCCAGACATGTGTCTGCAAATCCAGAGGTAACACACATATCTGCTCTGTAGTTGTGGTCAATAACACCACATACATATATGGCATAGATATAGGCAACCGGCTGCAGATTGGTAAACTGTAAACCTCACCCCCCCATTCCCCCAAAGGTACACATGTGCATGTACAGCACCTGCACTCCTCCCCTCATGATCAGGAAACAGGTCTGTAATGCTCTCTCAAATGTAACACATAAAGGTCTCCATAGGTCTGATGCCATTCCTGGCTGCATCCTACATGAGCACAGGCATGGGCTCTCGGACCCATTCTGCAGTATAGTCAACCACAGCTTGAGCACTGATGTCATCCCATCTGCACAGAGGACAGACAGAAAGTTGATAGAAAACAGGTTATGCACTCGCATGAATGTTCTGAGGGATACAAGTGTGAAACTTGAAATGTATGCCATTATGTCATGACAGCAGTCCTCAATGACATGGCCGAAAACATCAATACTCTACATTTAATATAATAATATAATATTAATATGCAATAGGAGATAAATAAAAATATACAGCTCAAATCTCCAAACCAAGGTTGTGCAGTGGTCAGAGTCCCAGCTTTGCATGCAGGGATACACGGTTTGAGTACTACAACAGGCAATCCAATTTTATATGGGAAAACAGGGTTAAAAGTACTATTTTTATATTAAAATATGTGGTAAGTTATTTTTGTTACCCAGAGTAGTGTAGTTGGTATAAAATGGAAGTGTGAGTGCATATAACATGTGTAACCACCCATGTATACATGTGTCCCATACACTATAGTTACACCCCTTGCTACTGTAATGGAAGCACATTTCATATATTATAAAAAAATATATAAATATATATATATATATATATATATATATATATATATATATATATATATATATATATATATATAATATGATATAATAATATTGTAAGGATAATATTATAATAATATAATATAATGTATAGAAATATATATATAGAACATATTTTATAAGAATGAACTGTGAGCAATGGTTAGCAATGCTCAGCTATGCTTAGCAGGTTTAAGCATTGCTCAAACATGAATGCTAAGCAGTAGGTAGCTCAGCTAAGCAGATTTTCACACTGGTAAATGTCACTAAGTGAAGCCAACACAGATAAAGCATCTGTACATTTAACCATGTATTGCCATCGCTTAGTGGCATGCAAACCATGCAAACCCATGTACAACTGCTTAAAACTGCTTTAATCACTCTGTTTACATCAGCCACTGTTCTGCCTAGCAAGAAAAAAATCAGCCTTACCAACTCTTGAACCCAGGGCCCAGTACACCATAGTCAGAGCAATTTACTACTACACCATATGAGTTGCAAGGAATGCTGATGCTTTTTCAAACATATCATGCAGTAGAGGGATTCAGTGGTAGGGAAAAGATTCTGTAGAATCAGTCAGGTTTTGTATTTATACATATACACATGTATATATGCATGGAGATGCATATATATGGAAAATATATACATAATATAAATAGAGATATACATATAAAATATATACATACACACACACACACACATACACACACACACACACACACACACACACATATATAGTATGCAAATAATATATATAAAAAGTAAATTTTATATATATATATGGATTCCATACATTTGGTCGAATTACACTTAGTTGAAAATGATTCCAGGCTTTTCACTTCACTGAAAGCTCACTTAACTGAAAGCCCACTTGGTCGAAGTTCATTTGGTCGAAAATGGAATATAGCCCCTGCCCCACTGCAGTGCAACCCTGGAGTGTTAATATTAAATAAGGAGGGTATGGGACATGTGTCAGTCTGCCCCTACAAACATATATAGCCAATACACCACCAGAAACAGAAGCAGCATGCACAGGCAGATAGAAAAGAAGCCATAACACATACATCCAGCCCCTCCCTGCACAGGCCAAATAACATTAACACACTACACCGCTACACAATCCTGACAGTCTGTCAACAATTGCCAGGAATACACAGATCTCTCAACTGTACAGAGTCCCGCAGAAAGTTTTCCTTTCATATATAAGGCCTCTTCCACATAACATGTTTGGCAGTCTGATACATCACTGAGATGATATCAGGAACGTAGGGACTAAATAATCATATACCATACCTATCAACCTCTTACTGCATGAAATTTGGACAAAGCCTGACATAATTGGTGGACAAAGGCCCAAAAACAGGGGCATATTTGAAATATTGCTGTTATAAACTGAGAAAGTTGCAGGTGTAACATGGTTAGTTGTAACATATCTTTTCTGAGGGATATGAGGTCAGAAACACATATGGATGTTAGCAGTTACTGACTGCAATCCCCAGAGTATGCTACTGATTTTCCAAAGACAAAAGATGTCTGAGGAACACACCAAACATAGGAGTCCCAACTCTGGAAATTCTGCAGATAGCCCTACAGTTGAGAGTTATGTCAAACACATAACACTGTCAGAGTTAAAACCTCATCTCCTTACACACACAGAAACTCCATGTCCACACAAACCCTGTTAGACTAGCATTAATCCAAATGTATAACAGCAATGCTTACATTCTGTCCCTATGTCTGGAACATTCTCCCCAATTTGTGGCCTGTCTCCACAGTTTTGGTTGTAAGAGGTATTTCCAAATACTCTCTGTGATGCTGTTGTTCACACACCTGCATGAAGTCCTCCTCACTGGCAAGGAAAAGGGACAATGCCCACATGAAGTACTCAATTATAGGAGTGTGTTGACATGCCATTGGCTATACAAATAACAACACAGCTGTTCTGCATTCAATTAGCAAGTGGAGGACACCAATTGGTGCACAGGCCATCAGCTGCTTATGAACATTACTTACAAAAGGTAAACTGCTGCCAATGCAAAACAGATGTACATCCTATAGCCATGAGAGAGAGAGAGAGAGAGAGACAGTGAAAAGAAAAAGCAAGCAGGATATAACCACCTACACTTGGAAAAAAACAGGTTTGTCAAACAAGTAAGCATGTAATGGACTGCAGTAGGGTGTATGTAAGAATGGGAAATAGGAAGTTTAACATATATGTCTCAACAAGACTTGCTGTACTGATATATTGCTGATCAGAACCTATGGTCATAGCACCTGGGTCTCTCTGCAGTGACATAGATCATAGGTTAGGCCTTTGAGTCACCCCAGGAAAGGATGACTCACATATGACTACTATTGGAGTGTGTATTGAACAACACTGACTGTGACAATGCTAGGCCAGCTACTGAGATGTCATACATATTCATATCTTATTTGTGAATACAACTATGATATACTTGTTTGTGCCAGAAATGTGAGATACCTATACATGGTATTTGCATAGTAAAGTACTGTTGCAGATGTGTATGTGTTGAGCTGCATATGATATACTGAGATCATACCATTTAAATGTTCAGTGTTATGCACACTGATCATATGTGTGCCTCATATTTGTAGTCATTTGCTAATAGAGTTGTGTTATGTCTAGCAAATCCTTGGCAGACTGTTAAAACTGACATTACAACATATCCTTCTTTTTCCTCTGGCTGTTCCCATTAGGGGTCGCCACAGTGGATTATCTGTTGGCATTTCTGCCTGTCCTCTGCATCTTGCTCTGTCACACCAACCACTTGCATGTCCTCTTTCACCACATCCAGAAACCTTATCTGAGGCCTTCCTCTTTTCCTCTTACCTGGCAGCTTCATCCTTACCATCCTTTTCCCAACATACTCAGCACCCCTCCTCAGCACATGTCCAAACCGATATAATCTTGCCTCCCTGCTTTGTCTCAAAACCGTCCAACATGGGCTGATGCTCTCATATACACATTGCTACTCCTGTGCACCCTCATCATGCCCAGTGCAGATCCTAACATCTGTAACTGCCATGTCCAGCTCTGACTCCTGCCTTTTTGTCACTGCCACTGTCTCCAACCCATATAACATAGCTGGTCTCACTATCCTCTTGTAGACCTTCCCTTTCACTTTTACTGGTACTCGTCTGTCACAAATGACTTCTGACACTCTTCTCCACTCTCTCCATCCTGCCTGTACTCTCTTCTTCACCTGTCCTCCACAGTCATCATTACTCTGAAATGTTGATTCCAATCATTTAAACACATCCACCTTTGCCAGTTCTACTCTCTGCATCCCCAGCATTTCGCTATCCTCCCTCTCATTCACACACAGACATCCTGTCATAGTCCTGCTAACCTGCATTCCTCTCCTTTCTAGAGCATATCTCCACCTCTCCAGGGTCTCCTAAATCTGTTCCCTACTCAATACAGATCACAATGTCATCTGAAAACATCATAGTCAATGGGGACTCCTGTATGATCTTGTCTGTCAACCTGTCTATCACCATTGCAAATAAGAAAGGGCTCACAGCTGATCCCTGATGTCATCCCACCTCCACCTTAAATGCATCCATCACTCCCACCACAGACCTCACCACTGTCACACCACCCTTGTACATATCCTGTACCACTCTTACATATATCTCTGCCACTCATGACTTCCTCACACAGTATCACAACTCCTCTCTAGGCACCCTGTCACATGCTTTCTCTAAGTCCCAAAAGACACAAAGCAACTCCTGACCTTCTCTGTACGTCTCCATCAACACTCTCAGAGCAAACATCATATCTGTAGTGCTCTTTCCTGGCATGACACCATACTGCTGACCACTACTCATCACCTCCCTGCTTAACCTAGCTGCCACTACTCTTTCCAATAACTTCATGCTGTGACTGATCCAATAACTTCATGCTGTGACTGATCAATGTTATCCCTCTGTAGATTCTACAGCTCTGCACATCACCCTTATTCTTAAAATTGTACCCAAACACTTCCTCTCCACTCCTCATGTGACCTCTCACTTTCCAAGATATCATTAAACAATCTGGTCAAAGACATCACTGCCATTTCCCCTAAACACTTCCATGCTTCCACAGGTATGTCATGTGGACCATCAGGCTTTCCGGTATTCATTCTCTTCATAGCTATCCTTACTTCCTCCTTGGTAAGCCATTGTATTTTCTGATTCACCATACTCACATCATCCAACCTTCTCTTTCTCATTCTTTTCATTCATCAGCCTCTCAAAGTACTCTGTCCATCTGCTCAACACACTCTTCCTTGCTTGTGAGTACATTTCCCTTATTATCCTTTATCACCCTTATCTGCTGCACATCTTTCCTAGTTCAGTCCCTCTGTCTAGCCAATCGGTACAAGTCTTTTCATCCCTCCTTAGTGTCTAACTTGTCATACAACTCTCCATATGCTTCAGCCTTAGCCTTTGCCACCTCTCTCTTTGCCATGCACCTCATCTCCTTATACTCCTGTCTACTTTCCTCATCTCTCTGACAATCCCACTCCTTCCCTAACCTCTTTCTCTGTATACTGTTGTGTACTTCCTCAGTCCACCACTAGGTGTCCTTGTACTGCTTCCTCCATCCACATGTCACACCAAGCACCTTTCTAACCATCTCCCTTACTAGCTCTGCTGTACTTACCCAGATATCTGGTAAATCTTCACTGCCACCCAGTGCCTGTCTTAACCCTTCCCTGAACTCCACCTCAAAATCATCCTTTTCCAGTTCCCACCATTTGATCCTTGGTGCTGCTCTCACACTCCTCTTCTTGATCACCAATGTCATCTTACAGACCAACATTCTATGCTGCCTAACTACATTTTCCCCTGTCACCACTTACCGTCTCCAATCTCCTTCAAATTGGCCCTCCTACATTGGATATATTCCATCTGTGTGCATCTTCCTCCACTCTTGTATGTCACCCTATGCTCCTCCCTCTTGCTATAGTACATGTTCACCACAGCCATGTCCATCCTTTTGCAAGATCCACTACCATCTCACCATCTGCATTCCTTTGCTTAACACCATACATACCCATCACTTCCTCATCCCCTCTGTTCCCTTCACCAACATGCCCATTGAAATCTGCTGCAATAACCACTCTCTCACCCTTGGATACAGTCATCACCATGTCATCCAACTGACTTCACATTTCTTTCTCATCCATCACACAACCAACTTCTGTAGCATATGCACTAACAACAGTCATCATTAAACCATCAGTTTCCAGCTTCATACACATCACTCTATCAGACACTCATTTCATCTCCAAAAACACTCTTGGCATACTGTTCCTTCAGGGTAACCCCTACCCCCTTTCCCCTCCCATCCACATCATGATAGCACAATTGTGAACCTGCCTCTGATACACATAGCTGTACATGCCTTTCCTCTGGTCTCTTGCACACACAATATATCAACCTTCATCTGGCCATCATATCAGCTATCTCTGTCCCTATACCAGTCATATTGCCAATATTAAAAGTTCTTATCCTCACTACCACACTCCTAGCCTTTCTGTTCTTTTCCTGCCATATGAGTGTTGGACATCCTCCAGGGTATGCCTGTCAATGCAAAGGCTACGGTGCTATCAAATGACTCAAGTGTGTTACAGCAATATTAAGACAGTGCCACTAATTTTGTCCTATTGCCCCCCATGTATGTGTGGCATCCTACAGATGTCCTGCTCTAACGGGTTGAGAGAGATGACTGAGCAGCAAGAGTGTGAAAACAGTGTGCCATACTGACATAGAACAGAAATGTATATCAGGTTTTACCTGTGCACATGTCAGTATGAGTAAGTGTATCTGACCACCTCATAACAACAGACATGGGATGCAAAATGTCAGTTAAATACGCTATACATGTTGTACACATATGTTATCTTAGTTACTGTGCATCCAACAGAGTGACATTTCTACAGCTACTGGTTGCTGACACAGCCATGGGTACTACAATAAGCATGATTATCAGTTTGAAATTGGAGAGGTGTCCAACTGTGCTATGACTTTGTGTCCATGCCTACAACAAACAGCTATATGAACACCTACATAGCTGTATGGAATCAGCAATACCTTATTTGTAAAACCCTGCCTCCACCAAAGTAGGGTAATTCCCATTTGCTGGATAGCAGCAATACAAAAACCACAGACTTGGTCCCTATATTAGCTGCACAGGGCAAAGTAGGAGTAGGCACGAACTTGGCATCAAGTCAGCCATTGTCTGAACAAGCATATAAAGTCACTGGATTACTGTAAGGCTAACTATGAGTACAAATTGGACACATCCACCAAGGTCAATCACAAGGCCATCTTCACATATGTCTGCAATCTCAGAGGCAACAAACCAACCCAACTTGTAATGGTGGTCAGTCAGACCACATACACACACAACATAGCTATAGCCAACCTGCTGCAGATAGGGTTAGGGCAAACATCACCCCCCTGGCTCAGCATCACTATAGGTGGATATGTACAGCACTCACACCCCTCCTCTCATCACCAGTGAGGAGGTACATATTGCCTACTGAAAGGCAACAAACGTAAGTATCCATGGGACCTGATAACATCCCTGTCTGCATCCCACATGAACTCAGGCATGTGCTCACAGCTCCATTACACACTGTAGTCACACCAAGCGTAGGCATCATCCACACCCCATCTCCATAGAAGATGGCCAATGTCATCCCTCTGCACAGACCTGAATGAGGAATAGAGGATTATGCAATTAACTTGCCCTCATTGGGAGGAATATGACACATCAGGACCAGGAGTGCAATGCTGATACTGTGCTGATAGATTACAGGGGTATGGTGTGGTTGTGAGTGGTGGCTACTTGTATTCAATGTAGATGTGCAGGTTCTGTACATACTGTTGTCAAATGTATGAGCTCCTGAGATGTGTTTCCCTGTTTATGTCTTCCAGGTGCAATATCGCATCAGCGACAGTCAACTTTTTCATCGGCTGAGACAAATATAATCATAGAAGCCATACTACAGAACCATGTGATAATGTTTGGCTGGAGCCAGCAACATCTGCGGGAGAGGACCGCTCTGTGAGACGACCTTGTCCACAGGGTAAACGATGTTGACCTGCACGCACGTACATATGAGCAGGTCCAGCATTGTGCAGCTGACCTCATATGCCATGCCCAGCAAAGGGCTGCTGCCATGGCCAGGGACCGCACAGCCACAGGTGGGTGCCCAGCCATGCAGCACCCACTGACACCCACTAAGGAGTTCCTCACCAACCTTAGGGCACCCATCCCAGTACAAGATCAGGGTACAGACCCCCACTTGCTGGAGGTGGGTGGCACCCAGACAATGGACGAGGTGTGTGCAGGTAAGGCCCCAGTAGAGATTGTAGCTATAGAGTATCTACATGCATGTGTCAAGTCAGATTGCAGTTGTGGATGGGGTTTTCTAATGCACAGAAGTGCACATCTATGGTGAAGGACAGCAAATTGTGTAGTATTGAGGACTGTACTGCAAGTGTGCAGACCTGCTGCATCCATCCTGTACCATTGCCACATGTTAGTCTGCTGACAATTCCTCTCTCCCACAACTACCTAGGTTCCTCTGGTCTGCATGTGGGACAGCAGCCTGAAGCTGGTGAGCATGGAATTGTTCTGTTGTGGTTTGCCAATACTCCAGGCATGTGAAGGGCATGCACTTTACCATGCACACAACTATCACTCATAGCCATATTGCTTTATGTGCATGTTCACTTGTGGTGGGGTTAACTGCATTGCATCACAGTGGTCACCACAGAGGCCTATCTGAAGAGAATGCAACATTCCTGTAGCATACCTCACAATCTGTCAGTGCAGGACTTCTAGACAGCAACCAACAAAATGGGGGGTACAAACGGCCTAAGGTAGGGACATGTGTGAAGCATTACGCTTATACAGTGGATATAAACAGTGTACACACCCCTGTTTAGATGCCAGGTGTTTGTGATATATACAAATTGAGACCACAATATGTCAGCCCACACCTTTTCCAACCTTTTATGTGACCCATAACATGAACAATTCACTTTTCAAACCAACCAATCTGTTGGGCACCAAATATGGAGTATACAAACCTTACAATAATCTGGATGTATACATGTGCAGACCCTTCAAATAATATTTTTTGCAGCAGCTTGTGATTTGCTGACAGCATTCAGTCTGCTTGGGTACACACCTGCCATCAAGTAAAGTCACTCTGTGTAACATCAAATAACAGTCTGCTGTCCAAGTAGGATATTCATGACATTTGCTCAATTGCCTGCAACAGCAACAGCCATGGCTTGCAGACAGCTTACATAGTAGCAAAGGGATCTCATATTTGAAAGGTATCAGTCAGGAGTAGGGTACAACAACATTACCACAGCATTGCATATACCATGGACACAATGGAGACAGTCATCAAAGGGTAGATCAAATGTGGGACAACAGTGCTGTTGAAAAGAACATGACATCCCTCCAAAACTGATGAAAAGACATGTCCAAACCTGGTCAGAGAGGCTGCCAGGAGACATACAGCAACACTGAGAGAGTTGCAGGAATCTCTTGCAAGTACTGGTGTTGTGTACTACATGTGAAAACAATCTCCCATATTCTGCATAAGTCTGGCCTATTGGGTAGGGTCAGAAGATGGAAGCATTCCCCCCACACCAAAAAACTTCCAGGGGTGGATACAATTTGCAATACAGCACATTAAGTCTCCAAAAGGCATGTGTGAAAATGTGTTATGGTGCAATGAGACTATGGATTGACCTCACAAGGTACGTGTGGTGCACATGCAACACCTCTCTTCACCTGAAGACCACCATCCCCATGGTGAATCATGCTGGTGGCATTGGCCTGCTGTGGGGATGCTGTTCCAAAGCTGAAACTGGATCTGTAGTCACAGTGGTGGAAATTCTAAGCAGTTCAAAATAACAATAATGTCCTGCCCAAATCCATCAGGCATCTGCAAGAATGCTAAGAATGGGTAGGGGTATCAGTCTTCAACATGACAAAGACCCAAAGCATACATCCAAAGCTACCTAAGAATGGCTCCACCTGAACACACTCATGGTTATAGATTGGCCCAGCCAGAGCCTAGAGCTAAACTTGATAGCAAAACCCCAGTGTGACCTGACGAGGGCTGTGCACATGAACTGCCCTTGCAATCTAACAGAGTTGGGGGACCTTTGCAAGGAAGAGTGGCCAAATAATTCCATCTCAAGATGTGCCATGCTGATAGACACCTTCCCAAGAAGAGTGAATACTGTAAGTCACTTACAAGGTGCTTCAACAAAGTATCATTTTAAGGGTGTGCACACTTATGCAACCACCATATTGTACATATTTCATTTATTATATTTTACACGTAACACATTTGTTTATCGATTGGCTTGCACAGATCATATGCCACATGAAAGGTGGATAATATTTTTGAATGCATTATTGCAGTCTCATTTTATATATTACAAGAACATGGCATGTTAACAGGGTTGTGTACACTTATTATATCCACTGTAAGCTTAGAAGGTTGGTGGTGTAACAGGAATTGTGTGACCATACATTTACTGCTGGTTTGGAGGTCTGAAACTCAAATGTATGTCATTAATTAGTGATGTCACTCCTCAGATCATCCCAGTTATGTATCAGACAAACACAGGGGTTATGAGAAACAAAGCAAACATATGAATCAGACATCTACACATCCTGCAAGGATCTGTACAGTTGTGAGGTATGTTCTGTAGTAAGTGCCACTGTGCTATACAGGTGAACAGCAATGATGTGTACATGGGTGCAGTCTGTGCTGGGGAAGGACCATAACCTACTAACACTACTCATGTATCCCAGAGCTTTATATTGTTAGTTACATGGAGTACAACTGGCTTCAATGCATGATGTTGAGGGCCGTATGTCATGCATGTCACCATTTGGGTAATGTGAGGTCTGTGTAACAGATTTGTGTCACCTCACCTGTGTGTGTGTGTGTGTGTGTGTGTGTGTGTGTGTGTGTGTGTGTGTGTGTGTGTGTGTGTGTGTGTGTGTGTGTGTGTGTGTGTGTGTGTGTGTGTGTGTGTGTGTGTGTGCGTGTGTGTGTGTGTGTGTGTGCGTGTGTGTGTGTGCACGCACGCATGCGTATATGTGCACGTGTGTGTGTGTGTGTGTGTGTGTGTGTGTGTGTGTGTGTGTGTGTGTGTGTGTGTGTGTTTGTGTGCACGTGTGTGTGTGCATGTGTGAGTGTGTGTACCAGCCAACCTCAAAGTACAGGTAATAATGTACATATGTTGTCTTCCCCTCACAGGTGGCGATGGAATTCGGGGTCCCCCCTGCTTGAAAACTGATTGTTGTCCACACCATCCCCACACACAGTGACAATGCCCACACATACCCCATTATCAGTGGCCACAAATAATGGACAGTTGGCAGGTGGTGACATGGAACAGGCTAGTGTGGTGAGTATGGCAGCTGTGTATGTAGACACCTGCCATAGCCAGAGTGCAGGTGAGGTCCCAGACAGGTGGATGGACAGGGGTGCTCAAAGGAGGACTGCTGCTCATCAAGCTGCTGTCAAAAGTATCACAGCAGGAGTCACCAGACACATGTTTCGGGCTGTAATGGATGCACAGGCACACAGTGAATGCCACACCAGACAAATACTCAGAGTGGTAGATGCAACTCTTCCTTATTTACATGTTGACATACATGGCCTTGTTGAGGCCACATGTTAAAATACTGAGGTCATGAATAGATGGTGGGGTGAGACTTTGGCAATCCTCGACCATGGCATCTCTGTGCTAGAGCATGTGGTTGGAGATGGGCATCGGCCATGTGTATGTAGGTCAGCACCAACAACAGCTGAGAGTCTACGGGCCCATGCACATTCACACTTCTGTAGTTGCAGTGACACCAGCACTACCAAAGGGGAGTTGCTGTCCACATTACACCGGAGCAGGTCATGGGAACGTGGTCCTAGCTGGTTCCGTCAGGGACACGGATCCAGCAGACAGCAGTCACCATCAAAAAGCAGTGCTGCATCTGGCCTAGGGGCTGGTGGTGCCAATGATACCCCTGGCAAGACCACTTCCCCATGTCCATGGCCAGAGATGTTGAATTGGACACCCTGCCATGTACGGTCCACAGCTGCCCAACATACCCCTGTGTAGGGCAGCCACATGGTGTGACTTTGTGCATACATATACACACACATCTGTATGACAGGCAGGCCACCTCCAGACATACACAATACTCCTGCACAGCCCATCTATTGGATACCTCTCCAAACACACACACATGATGTCAACTGTATGGCCCAGCCTAGGCCTCTGGCAAACCACACCACACACTGTGCATATGATGATACCTGTGCCACATCCCTATCATCCATAACACTGATGCAGAGACATGCTAATATGGGTCTGATGCACAGGGTGATTATAATATAGTGTAGCTATGTAATACTGTGTAAGGTGCTGTCGGCTTGCATTTGTTATGAGTACACATACAGGTGTATGTACATTATTAGCCAGGATGCATTATTGCTGTTAGTACCACTGACTGAATGTAGTTTGACATGCTGTATTCTGTTTGCATTCCAGATGTCTGTGTCTGCAGCTGTGGCCCTGCAGACATTCCCAAGAGGGAGCATGGCAGAGTGGGAATACACCGACTGTGTCATATGCAAGGTACAGCTTTATATAGGTTCATAGGTTCATACTAGGCTATCTGCCCTAGGGCATTTATAAGCCTAGCCAGAGTGTGTTTGACTTTCGCCACCCATTTTAAATTAATTTTGCTATGCCCTTTTTCGAGGTTAGTATACTATGCCTCTGTCTAACAGTGACACAGAAGTGATACCCGGGGTAAACCTACGATCCCCCATCCACTCATCAAGATTCCTCTTGAAGAGAGTCAATGAGGGACTCTGCCTAACCTGGACTGGGATTTTATTCCAGAGTGAAGGGAGCCTCTAGGTTATGAATCTGTTCCTCCAGCATGTCCTATTTATTTCAGTGCTGAGGTTCAAGTCTCTCGAGCACGTAGCTCAATGGGATTTGGATTTTCTGAGGTGCAACATGTCCATTAATTCTGGGTTGGACATGGCTTTATACGTCAGGCACAGATCGCCTCTGAGCAGGCGGTATGCCACTGAGTAGAGCTGGAGTTTCTTTAACCGGGCAGCATATGGCATCTGTTTGAGCCCTTTGATCCTCTTGGTGAGGTACTTTTGGGTCTTTCCAGTTGCTGCAGGTGTCTGGTAAGGTACATCCCAAAAGGGGCATTGTACTCAATTATGGGCCTGATGAGGGATGTGTAAAGAGGCACGATGACCTCCCCAGATCTAGATGTGAATCCCTTCATGATTAGGTGGGCTATATAAAATGTTTTTCTAACCACTTTGGCCACGTGGTTGTCAAATGAGAGGTTGCTATATCAACTTGGGTCCCCAGGTCCCTAATTACTTCTTCCATACTTAATGGATTACCACCTATGTGGTAATTTGTGGGCACTTTGTTTTTGCCAAAGGGGATGACTATACACTTTTTGGCATTTAGCTTGAGGCCATGGCTCTGGCACCAGTTGTTTGTTTCTATGAGGCCCTTTTGGAGGATGCTTGTGTCGGCTGGAGAGTTGATTATGGCGCCCAGTTTGCAGTCATCTGCAAACTTGTTCAGCCACAGTCCTTCCATGTTGGCCTGTACCTCCGAGAAATATATACCGAACAAGAGAGGTCCCAGGACTGAGCCTTGTGGGACGCCACTTGTAACTGGTTTGGAGTCTGACATGGCTCCAGCAATTCTAACCATGTGGGTTCTGTCCTTGAGCCAGTTTGCAACCCATCTAGTGACATAGGGGTTTATATTTAAGCTGGTGAGCTTATCTATAATGCCCAAGTGGGGTATTGTATCGAAGGCTTTTGCAAGGTACAGGTAGGCTGTGTGGACCACCTTCCCCTCGTCAATGGCCTTGGTGACTGTTTCAAAGAAATTGACCAGGTTTAAGAGGCAGGATCTGCCCTTAACAAAACCGAACTGGGTAGGATCCAGTGTCTGTAGGTCCCCAATATCTTTATTTATGAGGTCCATGATGATCCTTTCCATAGCTTTGCAGACCAAGCTAGTCAGGCTTATGGGGAGATAGTTTCCAGGATCCGTTGAGGCACCACCTTTGTGGAGAGGGACCACTGTTGCTGTATGCCACTCTTTGGGTACATATCCTGTGGTAAGGCTGAGATTGAACAGTAGTTTTATGTTTGGGTTTAGCTCTTCTTGGAGTTCATGTAGGACGCAGCCCAGGACACCATCTGGTCCCATTGATGCTGTGTTTTTTGCTTTGGAGAGGGCAGCTCTTACCTGAGCATCTGAGATGTCAGGGGCAGCACTCTGCTGGGATAGATATTTTCCCTTTTGGTGGGGAGGGGGGGGGTTTGCGCTGAACCTGTCAGCTAGGATGTTGGCAATGTCTGTGGGTTCGGTGTATTTTTTGTCATTTTGGACTAATTCTGAGCATATCTGGGAATTCCCACCCAGGTTCCTAACATAACTAAAGAAAGCCTTGTGATTATCCTTAGTGTCCTGTGCAATTTTTCTCTCGAAGCTGGCCTTAGACGATTTTATGAGTGCCCATAGTTTTTTGCTAACACTTATCAGAGATGCCTTCCCTTTTTGGGATTTTGCTCTATCATGTAGTAGCTTCCTCCTTCTGTTGTATAGTTTGTTTATGGCTGGGGTCCACCAGACAGGACGTCTGCCTTTGGAGGATTGGTTCTTGGTTTTATTTGGGATTGCGTGATCCATGCATTCCTGAAGGTGTTCATAGAATGCGTTTATAAAGGATTCTGCGGTCTGGGCCATATTTTCCACAGGCCCGGGGGCTTTGAAGGATTCCTCCTTGGTTTTGAGGAGTGTGAAATTTGCTTTAGAGAAGTTTTTCATTGTGGTTTTCCGGGCAGGGGGTGGGGTCGGGATGTGAATATCCAGTGAGATTAGTTTATGGTCTGATCTTACCAGTGAGGGATACACTTCTGGTCTGGAGCATAGTGTCCCCATGTTGGTGATGGTCAGGTCCAGTATGTTTTCCCCTCTTGTGGGAGTGGTAACAAGTTGCTCCATAGCATTTGAGTTTATAAATTCTAGGAACCTTTGAGCTAGGGTGTTGGAGCTAGAGTAATGCTCCCAGTCTATGTTTGGGTAGTTGAAGTTGCCCAATATAATGGTGTTTGGAGAGACCTTCATATTTTCCAGTGTTCTCAGGAAGGCCGAGTGGGGTTCCCGGGTTTGGGAGGGTGGTCTGTAGCAGGCTATAAATGTGTACATGTACTAGGTGTGTATGCATGCAACAGTGTGTGAGGGACTCTGTTGTCAGACTGTGTGACCTTGCATACATACCTCTTGTCACAGACAGGTAGCCTTCAGACATGCCACCTCAGTTTTGTGTAATACCACAGGCTCATACATATAGAACAGGTTACATCAGTACTGTCAGCAGGTCCCTCACAAGTGTAGACATTTTATTAACTGCAACAGATTCACCTGTGAACACCTGTTGGCCCTGCCATTTCTTTCCCATACACTCAACTCTGATGCAGTTGATGAGGACATGCATGACACTGTGTATGACAGGTTTGTGGTATGTATTCCTGAGTTCACAGGGTGGAACAGGGAGACAAAATGGTATATCCTTTGCATACACACAGTAAGGACTGACACAGGGGATGTGCATACAGTAACACAAACACAGTAGGCAATAGACAGATTAGTAAACCTACATCTCCACTTTGATGTACTGTAGTACTGCATACACATGACATGCCCCATATAGATTATATGCATGGCACATAACACACTACCTCTTACAATACGTAATGTTGTGAATGCCTTCATGGATGGTGAGATATTCTACCATAAGTAGCATCTGGAGTCATGTATTGCTCCTACAAGCCTGGACAAGTAATAGGGTAGCAGACATTGTATCAGCATGATGTTTCAGTCAGGTATGATACCTGATACTGGCATGTGTGTCACTACACTCACTGTGGACAGTTTGGCAACAATATCACATACATGGGCATTGTTAAGGGACACAGACCACATATAGGTTACAAACATATGGATATTCCATAGAAATCTATTCAGACAACTGGTTTGGCCTGTACAATGGTTTAACATGCTGCATTTGAGGCAGATGCTGTTACCATGCTATATAAAGTAATGCCATAAGGAGGTGATAAACAGGCGTGGATGGTACATGCATCAAAATGGTATCAACCAAACAGTATATGATCCTCACCCAAATACACAGACACAGTTGCCAGTATTAATATTAGAATCCCTACCTATCTAGTTATTACTACTATAGTGTTACACAGTTATCAGATGAGCCACAGAGCTAATATGATTTCACCTAGTCCCAAGGTACTTCTAAGGTGAATGACATCAACAGGCCTAGTAAAATAGGGTGATGGGAAGTGCACAGGGTGGTACACAACTCAAAATGGTATAAACCACACAGTATATGATTCTCATACAAACACACACACACACACACACACACACACACACACACACACACACACACACACACACACACACACAGTTACCAGTATTGAGATTAGAACCCCTACCTATCTAGTTATTTTCTACTATAGTGTTACACAATTATCAGATGCGTCACAGAGCTTATATGATTTAATCTAGTCCCAAAGTATTTCTAAGGTGAATGACATCAACAGGCCTAGTAAAGTAGGGTGATGGGAAATGTACAGGGTGGTACACAACTCAAAATGGTATAACCCAGTCAGTATATGATTCTCCTCCAAACACACACAGACACATGCACACCTACTTGCCAGAAATGAGATTAGAACCTGTGCTTATCTAGTTATTTGTACTGTAATGCTATGCAGTCATAGCATGCACTACAGAGCTTATTGGGATGACAACTGGCCAAAGGTGCTAATAAGGGGAATGACATCACCAGGACTGACAAAGTAGAGCAGTGGGTGAGAAACATATCAAAATACTTCTTCCTACAAACATACATACTTACATACCCACACACACATATGCCAAATCTGAGAGTAGAACTACTGCCTATCTAGTTATTTGCACTATAATGTTACACAATTACCACATGTGCTACAGAGCTTACTGGACTGACAAATGGCCAAAGGTGCTAATAAATGCACAGCTGAGGTAAACTATTGCAGGTGCCAGAAAGTCTGCCTTCAGTTTTTCCTTACATCTTGCTAGCTCTTTCTCTGTTGCACTTCAAAAAGCCTAATAGTTTTGCACTTCAACAGGTTTTTGTATCAATTATTCTAACACACCTGAGAACCATCAGAAGTAGTTTCTCACGGAATCAGCTCCAGTACTTAATAGTTATGACCACACCTCCTGGCATAATTAAAGTGCAGTTCTCTATGCTTTTGCCCATTAACATCATGCACTTGGGCATTCCGAGGCACTGTTGCAACTGCCTCATGTACACAAACAACCCTCTCCTCTAAACTCCCAACACTCAGACTTGTGAGGGATATCCCTGTATCACAAAATTAGAAGATATGCACTCTCCAGTGAAGACTGGACTAGCTGGTAAAGAGGAGAAGGGTCAACACCTGCACCACACCACATGGAATACATAGCCCTCCAGAATACCCACTATCACAGCTCTGACATACAAACAAAAACCACACCCACCTTCACAGAGGCACTCATTAGACATTTACCCAAACAGCAGAGACCACCAAGACAGACACCCACTCGACCACTACAACACAGCACCAACCACATGACACATATCTCACCTACACAGTGTGCCCCTCAACCTAAGCCCCTAAGGCTAACCACCTTGCCCAATACAGTAATTATAGGTGACTCAATAGTGAGGCACACAGATGTCCCACTCACTAGGTTGAATATGGAGAAGGTAACGGTCAGCTGTCTATCAGGTGCCAGAATCCAACACATTATTTATTTATTTATTTCCAGCTTGGAGACCGGGAAGGTCGACTGGGCTCAAAGAGCCCATTTTCAGTTGAGGCCCGGGGAGAAAAGCTCCATAGTACAAAGTAGAAACTACATAATTCAGAATACATAGTACAAAGTAAAAGCTACATAATTCAAAATACAACAAAATACAATACACAGTTGCAAAAGGTATAGTAAACAACTTGTAGGTGTTAAATAGCAAACTAAGCACAGTTGAACTGCAACATATATACAATATATAATACATATTTACATGTTTGTAGGTTGAGAACAGTAGTAGAGAGTAGAATTTGTTCATAGGTTAGAAATGTCAGATAGAGATCTGAATGTAGTTATCAAGGGATTGATCCCTGGTAAGTAAGAAAAAAATGGGACTGAATGTGATAAAAGTGATCATGTATTAAGGAAGTTAGGTAGGTAAAGTGCATATGCAT